>NC_053390.1:215436926-215691926 GCF_905171765.1 Bufo bufo
CTTCCTGCTAGTGCCACCCATAATGTGCCAGTATAAAATACCCCTATATAGTGCCCCCAGTAAATTCCCCCATGTTGCTCCTCTCCCCCCTTCCTGCTAGTGCCCCCCATAATGTACCAGTATAAAATACCCCTATATAGTGCCCTAGTAGATGCCCCTCAGTGTCCGGCCTCTGATAGGCTGCCGGCCTAGTGTCCCCCATAATGCCCCCCAATAATGTGCCAGTAAGTGTCCCCATAGATGCCCCCCCATCATGTGCCAGTATCAAGTGCCTCTCTCCTCCCCCCCCCACATGTCCCAGTATCATAGTGCCATCCCCCCCCCAAAAAAAAGTGCCAGTATCAAGTGCCTCTCTCCCTCCCCCCCCATGTGCCAGTATCAGATGCCAACCCCCCCCTCCCTCCCCAGGTGCCAGTATCAGGTGCCAGTATCAGGTGCCAACCCCTCCCCCCCCCATGTGCCAGTATCAGGTGCCTCTCCCCCCCCCCCATGTGCCAGTATCAGGTGCCAACCCCCCCTCCCCCCCAGGTCCAGTATCAGGTGCCTCCCCCATGTGCCAGTATCAGGTGCCTCTGTCCCCCCCCCCCCCCCATGTGCCAGTATCAGGTGCCTCCCTCCCCCCCCATGTGCCAGTATCAGGTGCCAACCCCCCCTCCCCCCCCAGGTGCCAGTATCAGGTGCCTCCCCCCATGTGCCAGTATCAGGTGCCAACCCCCCCCCCCCCCCCCCCTAGGTACCAGTATCAGGTGCCTCCCCCCATGTGCCAGTATCAGGTGCCTCTCCCCCCCCTCCATGTGCCAGTATCAGGTGCCAACCCCCCCCCCCCCAGATGCCAGTATCAGGTGCCTCCCCCCATGTGCCAGTATCAAGTGCCCCCTTCCCCGCTACCCCCATGGCAGTAATAGTCGGGTATTAAAAAATAATAATAAACACTTCTACTTACCTCCATGTCAGCCCTTTCCTGTGTCCCGCCCTGTATGTCCATATATGGAGTCAGTGCTTGTATTTCAGAAAAGGTTTCTGCTGGGATTCGAACCCACAACCTTCTGTATCAGAGGCAAAGCATCTAAGCACAAGACCATAGGAGACGCCTTGGTGCTGATTGAAAAAATATGAAACTTCTACTGTTATAGCTGGCTAAGTGTACATCTATACACATGACAGCTGCTCATATATAGAGATATAGCAGAGCTGAGTGTGCTGGGACAGCTGTCATATAGAGATATAGCAGTGCTGGGTGTGTTGGGGCAGCTGTCATGTGTATAGATGTAGCAGAGCTGGGTTTGCTGGGGCAGCTGTCATATATAGAGATATAGTAGAGCTGAGTGTGCTGGTGCAGCTGTCATGTGTATTAGATGTAGCAGTGCTGGGTGTGTTTGGGCAGCTGTCATGTGTATACATGTAGCAGAGCTGGGTTTGCTGGAGCAGCTGTCATATATAGAGATATAGTAGAGCTGAGTGTGCTGGTGCAGCTGTCATGTGTATTAGATGTAGCAGTGCTGGGTGTGTTTGGGCAGCTGACATGTGTATACATGTAGCAGAGCTGGGTTTGCTGGGACAGCTGTCATATAGAGATATAGCAGTGCTGGGTGTGTTGGGGCAGCTGTCATGTGTATAGATGTAGCAGAGATGGGTTTGCTGGGGCAGCTGTCATATATAGAGATATAGTAGAGCTGAGTGTGCTGGTGCAGCTGTCATGTGTATTAGATGTAGCAGTGCTGGGTGTGTTTGGGCAGCTGTCATGTGTATAGATGTAGCAGAGCTGGGTTTGCTGGAGCAGCTGTCATATATAGAGATATAGTAGAGCTGAGTGTGCTGGTGCAGCTGTCATGTGTATTAGATGTAGCAGTGCTGGGTGTGTTTGGGCAGCTGACATGTGTATACATGTAGCAGACCTGGGTTTGCTGGGACAGCTGTCATATAGAGATATAGCAGTGCTGGGTGTGTTGGGCAGCTGTCATGTGTATAGATGTAGCAGAGCTGGGTTTGCTGGGGCAGCTGTCATATATAGAGATATAGTAGAGCTGAGTGTGCTGGTGCAGCTGTCATGTGTATAGATGTAGCAGAGCTGGGTTTGCTGGGGCAGCTGTCATATATAGAGATATAGTAGAGCTGAGTGTGCTGGTGCAGCTGTCATGTGTATTAGATGTAGCAGTGCTGTGTGTGTTTGGGCAGCTGTCATGTGTATAGATGTAGAAGAGCTGGGTTTGCTGGAGCAGCTGTCATATATAGAGATATAGTAGAGCTGAGTGTGCTGGTGCAGCTGTCATGTGTATAAGATGTAGCAGTGCTGGGTGTGTTTGGGCAGCTGTCATGTGTATACATGTAGCAGAGCTGGGTTTGCTGGGACAGCTGTCATATAGAGATATAGCAGTGCTGGGTGTGTTGGGCAGCTGTCATGTGTATAGATGTAGCAGAGCTGGGTTTGCTGGGGCAGCTGTCATATATAGAGATATAGTAGAGCTGAGTGTGCAGGTGAAGCTGTCATGTGTATTAGATGTAGCAGTGCTGGGTGTGCTAGGGCGGCTGTCATGTGTATAGATGTACACTTAGCCAGCTATAACAGTAGTCTCATATTTTTTCAATCAGTTGTATTGCAGCCTTTATGGTTGTGAGGGTAAATGCTTTGCCTCTGATACACTCAGACATTGGAGGTTGTGGGTTCGAATCCCAGACACATCAGAAGACTTTAGAGACAGTAAGATTAGATCACATTAGTGAGGGGGCCTGGTCAGCTGCTGTGAAGGGGCCCTGAACAGTAAGACATCGATATTTAACGAACGAACTTGAAAATAAACTGTCACACACGCGGGACGCCGGGCCCCGAAGCAGCTGCTTCCCCTGCTTCCCCGGTAGTTACGCCACTGAGGAGCAGTTTACGGTCACACACAGGCTGCCTCAATTGCACGTAGGTCATAGCAACCAACCTACTCGGAAACCACTGCAGCCAGCTCGCCAGAAAGCTACTAAATCGAATATGTACGGCAACCTGTGACACAGTGAACTACACTGTGACATGTTGCCTTACTCAGGAAAAAATGTCACGGATGTTCCCGTCACAGGTGCCAGGAGATCAGTGACACCAGCAACACTTGGTTTGATCTGACAGGTTCCTTGTGGATCAATTCGTGTCTGTTTTGTTTCTGGTAATGGCCACACCCCTTCCCTCAGGTGTTGCTTATGTGGTCATTTAGAGTAAATCTTTTTTATTGGTGTTTTCAATGGTTGGCAATTGAGCCATAATTCGCAAAATTATAAAACATAACAATATACGCCTATACAATAGGCTTGCTGAAGAGACATTCGGATACATCAATGGTTTGCAGTTTGCATAATAGTATAAAAGTAGGGTCCTCAACATTTGGACCTTAATATCAAAATGTAAAGGGTAAAGAGGGGAGAGGGAAGACCGGGAGGGAAAGAGGGGGAAGTGAGGTAGTCTAATCTCAGTTTGTCTTGATTCAAAGGGCCCTTTCTACCTTGTTCATGTTGCTACATTCAAATCTCAATTCAGGCCTAGGGATCCTCTATAATTCAGGTTGAGTAATTCGAGTTATTGAGCCATGGGCTCCAAGTGAGTAACCTAGATTTCAGGGGTAGAATCGTGGAAGGTACTAGACTTTCATACCTACAGGATTTGTTAATCTCTAGAATAACCTCTGCTATAGTTGGTGAAACTGTTTGTTTCCAGTAACGTGTGATAACCAATTTAGCACTAAGTAGGATGTGTCCAACTAGGTTCCTGCATTCAGGGGGGATATTGTGTATGCCTAAAAACAAAAGAGCCAGTTCAGGATGGGGGTCAACAACCTAAGAGGTTATCTCCGTGATCAGATCAAAAACACTGCGCCAATATGGAGTGTGGGGCATGTCCATAAGATATGGAGTAATGAGCCTTTAGCTCCGCATTCCCTCCAGCATTGGGGGGAGGATGAAGGGTAAATCCTGCTCAGTCTCTGTGGAGTGAAGTACCAATGCAAGAGGGTCTTCAGCCCTGCTTCATAGTGGGAGACACATTTGAAATTGGAGGTTAGGAATCTAATAGCTTGAGACCAATGTTCATCTAGAAAGGTTTCCCCCAATTCTGTTTCCCATTTTTTGATGGGTAAAGTTTTGGTAAAAGTAGCTTTTTCCCCCAAAACATCATACACATAACGCGTAGTATGCTTTTTAAAAAGAGACGGAGAGTGGAACAGTCTCCATATATCGGAGTTTATGGAAGGTGGATTCTGCGTAATCTTGGCAATAAAATGTCTAATTCTAAGGAAGTTATAGAATTCTGTATGCGGCAACGTGAACAGGCGATGGATGGATTCAAAGGGGAGAAGACAGCCATTCGACATAATCTGAGAGACAGAAGTGATTCCCCTCTCTCGCCAGACCGTCAAGTTGATGTCAGGGATGGTCAGTTCTATTGTTCCTAAAGTGGCTTGTGGGAGAAGAGTGGCCACTTTATCACTCTGTATTTTATGTATGGAAGACCACAGGCTACTAACTAGTCTAATCGTCAGTAAACCTCCACTTGGCCCTGATGAATTCCACAACAAATGGATCAGGTAATCCTTCAATGAAGCTCGTTTTATGGTGTGTTGTTCAATCTGGATCCAGGCCTTATTGTCATCCGGGGACCACCATTCACGGGCAAAGGAGAGTGCTATTGCTTGAAAATAATCTCTAATATCTGGGAGGCCTAGTCCGCCCACTTGCTTCTTTTTGGATAATAGTGTCCTGCTACTCTCGGCTTGGTCGGACCCCAAATGTATCTACCCAAGGTCATCTGTGCTTTTTTAAAGAATGTCATAGGGATTGGGATTGGGAGGGCTCGAAATATGTAAATAAATTTGGGGAGTGTCATCATTTGAAACGATGCTACTCTACCTACCCAGGATAAAGCCTTCATAGAAAAGCTGTTAAGGTCTTTTATCATGGTATCAAGAAGGGGGAGATAATTTCTATTATAAAGCAAGGAACAAGGAGAGGTTATCTTAACACCTAGGTATGGGATTTCAGAAGTTTGCCAGTCTAAGTCTTGGGAGGATTTCAGGGAGGCAACCTCATCTGGCGGAATATTGATAGGTAAAGCCTGAGATTTGGCGCTATTAATTTTATAGTAGGACAGAGACCCATATTGTGAAATAGTATCTAGAGCAGTGTCCAACAAGTTATTGGGGTTAGTTAACGTAAGGATGATATCATCCGCATAGAGTGTGATCTTATGGGATCTGCCTCCTATTTCCATTCCGGCTATTAAAGGTGAGTTTCTTATGGATTGTGCTAGGGGTTCCAATGCCAAGATAAACAATAAGGGGGATAGGGGGCATCCCTGTCTGGTTCCATTGGTAATTTTAAACGGATCTGACACCACACCATTAACCCAGACTTTTGCGGATGGAGAGGAATATAAGCTGTAGATAGTCTGTAGAATCTGCCCTGAGAACCCCATCTGGCGGAGAGTAGAGAATGTGTAATCCCAATGCAGGCGGTCAAATGCCTTTTCTGCATCTAATGTGATCGCAAGCATTGGGAGGCTATGTATTTCAGCATAATTAAATAAGTCAACAATCCGTCTAGTGTTGTCAGACGCTAGTCGGCCATTCACAAACCCAGTTTGGTCAGGGTGAATTAGAGAGGGGAGGAGTGGAGCTAATCTATTGGCAATAATTTTGGCGAAAATTTTTATGTCAGAGTTAAGCAGCGAGATGGGGCGGAAGTTCTGGGGAACAACTGGGGTTTTTCCTGGTTTCGGGATAGTGACTATTAGTGATTCCAACATGTCTGGGGGAAAAGGATGACCGTCTTGCACTAACTTAAATATTTCAAGCATGTAGGGAGCAAGAGTGCTCTGGAAGTGGCGAAAATATTCATTAGAGAGTCCATCAGGACCTGGGGACTTACCTATCTTAAGGGATTTGATAACCTTATTAATTTCATCTAGCGAGAATTGTGCATTGAGGGACTGTAATTGTGTCTGAGAGAGAGTCGGGAGAGATGTGTGAGTGAGGAAATTTTCCACCAAAGTATAGTAATCGCCGGGAAGAGGAGTAGTCTCCTTCAAATTGTAAAGCGACTGGTAATACGATTTAAATTGGTTAGCAATCTCTCGAGGGTCTGTCAGTTTTGCTTTATTCTTGGGATGTAACAGATGTGGAATTTTAGATTTTGATTGTTGAGATTTTAGTTGTTGTGCTAGAAGTCTGCCAGCTTTATTGCTTTGGTGATAGTATTTAGAGCGAAGCCTTAAGAGAGACTTATGATAGTTTTGAAGAAGTAGGCAACTAAGCTTATTACGTGCCTCTCTAAGCTCATTGCAGCACTGATATGTTGGGGCCGGTTTATTAGTTGCCTCCAGTCTGGCGATACATTCTAAGGTTTGTGTAATGTCCCGTTCTCTGCGCTTTCTCACAACAGAGTTCAGTTTGATTAGAGAGCCTCGTATATACGCTTTATGGGCTTGCCATAAGATACATTTATTAGAAACCGAGCCGTTGTTAAATTGGAAGTATTCATTCAACTGTGCAGAAAGCTCAGAGACATGGGTTGGGTTATTAAAGAGAAATGTATTATTCCTCCAAATAGGGGGTCTAGTGGATTGAAACTGTTCTTCTAGGGTGATAGTAATCGGGGCATGGTCAGACCATTTAATGAGGCCAATATCAGTTGAGATAGTATGAAGTAAGGTTGTGTGATCTACCATAAACATATCTATTCTTGAGTAGGACAGATGTATCGGAGAGAAAAAGGTATAATCTCTCTCAAGGCTGTGTTGCGCTCTCCACACGTCCGTGAGACCCTCAGAGTGCAGGAAAGTGGCAACTCCCGCATCAGAGCGTCTGGCGGAAAATGAGGAATCAATATTGGGATGCAGAACAGTATTGAAATCCCCGCATATAATCAATTTCCCTTGTTTAAGCCTGTTCACGTTGCGCACAAGTTTATGTAAAAAAGCTAACTGGTGTGAATTGGGGGCATATAGGTTAACTAGCGTATATATAATGTTATTGATGGAGCAGACTAGGATAATATATCGACCTTGTGGGTCAATTTTAGATTTGAAATGAGTATAGGCGACAGTGTTTTTTACCGCAATCAGGGTACCTCTCTTTTTCTTGTCACAATGTGAATGCAGGATATCAGTAAAATAGGCGATGGCGCACTCTGCCAGCATCTGCTTGTAGTAGATGAGTCTCCTGAATACACAAAACATCAACATTAGCTGCTAAAGCTTCTTTCCACATATAAGACCTTTTTTGAGGGCAGTTCAAGCTTTTAACATTAAGGGACATGATTTTAAGACCCATGATGTTAAGAGGGAGCTACCAATTCAGATTTCGGTGTGAGAACACCGTACTGGAATTCAATATCAGTGAGACAGGGATTGCTGGCACTTATGGTTCAACAACAAGGGGAAGAGAGGGAGGAGAGAGGGAGGGAGGAGAGAATAACAAACAAACAAATGAATAGCTTAAGTATTCGTCTAAGGCTTAGTAGGTATTGAACAGGACGGATATAACCGTCTAGGTGAAGACAGGGCGAAAGTTCAACACTAGATTAAAGTAAAGTCAAAAAGGTAATGGTGACAGAGGGACCTGCACCCAATTATATAAACTCTGCTGGTTCAGCGCCCGAACATAAAAACACAGGGAGTCCCAATATGGTGATGAACAAAACTATTCAGCTCCATTGTAGAAGTTCTTATTTACTAGGCTCCGGGGTTCAGCCCTCCATTATAAGTGGATCCTCGGAAGCATTGGTACTGGGGTCAGTTCCCACATTGCTGGAGAACAGTGGAATCTGCCAGAGATTAAGTAATTGCTTTCCTTCTTACAGGGTTTTGATGGCGTGCGTTTGTCCATTCTTGCGGACGAGGATCTTTAGAGGATAGCCCCATTTGTATGGGAAGTCATTATCTCTTAAGGCTGTTGTGATAGGTTGAAGTGCTCTGCGTCGACGGAGGGTGACCATGGAGAGCTCTGTGAATAGTTGAATCTTCTGATACGGCGCAGGTAGTGCAGTCTTATTTCTTGCTGCAGCCATAATTGCTTCTTTGGTATGGAAGAAGTGAATACGCGCCAAAGTATCACGCGGTATATCCCAGGTGTGGAGGTTTGGGAAGCCTGTGGGCTCTATCAATGATCATATCAGGGATTGGGATCTGTGGCAGTAGAGCTTTTATTAGCCCTTTTAGGTACGTTTGCAGATCTTGTGGGGCTACATCCTCAGGAATACCCCTAAATTTGACATTGTTCCGTCTGGAACGGTCTTCTAGATCCGCCATTTTCAATTTAATAGCCTCCAGCTCATCAGCCATGGCGTTATGGGCATCAATTATGGCGTTTTGTGATTCGGCAAATTCGCCCATTTTCACCTCCACATGCTGCACTTTATCTTCTGTGGTTTGCAGCCTGGCGGATAGAGGGTTAATCAGACCTGCTATGTCTGCCTGCAGGGAAGATTTCAGGGCAAGAAGCATGTTCTTAAGCGAATCCTCAGTGACTGGCTTATCTGAGGTATGGAGTGATTGAAATGGGTCCAGGGGCGCAGTAATATGCGGGGTGTACTCACTCAGCTGCCGTTGTATCGTTTGCTGGCGTTGGAGGCTGAGCGGCTGCTCTTGCTGCGCCAGGGAGCGGGCGCCATCTTGGATCCCTTGTGTGCTGTGCTGCAGAACTCTGGCTTCCTCTGGAGTCGGTGGAAGGGACGGGGGAGACACATGTAACAGGTCAGTATTACCTGGTAGAATCGGTGGGGAGGGTGAGCGGGCTGTGAGCGCTGGTGACATCGCGCTAATGGGGGATCCCAGTGCCGGCCTGTCTGTACCATCGGCGCCATCTTTAGACCGTCCCCAGTCAAAGTAGTTTTCAAGGTTCCCATCCTGCAGCTTCTGCAGGTGCTTCTTCGATTTCCCCATTGTGACTGCAGAGGAGTAGAGCATCTGGGAAGGTAGGAGATTGATGCTTTTGCAGTGGATAGTAACGAGCAGGCTAGATTATAGTTGCTGAGGTGCAGGAGCTCTTCACTCAAGCAGCCATCTCGTTTGGCAGCCTAGCCACGCCCCCCTTATGTGGTCATTTAACCTTCCCTATTTATTGTGGCTTCTCCCACCATGCTGTGCGGTTTATAGCTTCAGTCTTGTTGTGGATTGCTGGTGTTTGGATCTCGGCGGATTTCCTGGGCTTCCATAGCCATTTGAAGTTAAGTGTCTTCTTCCCCTTTTGTTTATTGTTTGGGTTTTCTTTGTGTTGCTCTTTTCCCTGTCATTTGTGTTTAGGCCTGATGGAGACTCCTGTTCGTCCTACCGTTTGGAGGAACAGGTTCTCTTGTCCTGATATTAGTACCAGGGTCCTACAGGGTGAGTGAGGACTTTAGGTTCCTGTGTATGAACTCACCTACCTCTGGCGTCAGTTCATACTTGCAGTCAGTCAGGACTTTGACGGCCAAAAACCATTTCAGCAAAATCTGAAGTCCAAAAGTCAGGGTCAGGCGAGTTCACAGTTGCACTGCCTGGCCCTGTCAATCAAAAAGCCAAAGGCACAGCAGTTGCAGAGAGAGCAGAGCCTCTAGGAGTAACAGCAATGCCCCCGTTGCACCTAGAGGTTGGTTTGCATATATTAAAATTTAATTTTTCTCAGCAATGCGGGCACATATGAACATGGGACCAACACAGATGCCTTCATCTGCCAAGTGCACATACAACAGGTCAACAGGTTTCATAGGTACAAATCTGCTGACAGATGCCCTTTAAAACTTACAAAAGTTTTATGATATGATTGTATATCATAATGGTAAGTTCTAAAGCACAGATTTTTTTTTTTCCATTGACATTATTGCCAATAAACTCCAAGACGAAGTTCCACTAAAGTACATTTTTGTTTTGAAATGTTAGCAGCCACTCCAGCAGTCAATCATACTATTTCTCTTAAACATGTTAATGGAGACTGAGCAAGCAGTCCTGATTTGTGTACTGGAAGACCATTAACAGTAAAATGTCTAAATGCACTTTTATGATATGTACTTACGGCATCAAGACTCATTCTACTGATATGATATGGAAAATCTGGGGCAGAAATACTCTATAAATCATATACAACAACCTGCGTTACCTTGCTGTATAGATGTCTCCAGAAGACAGTAATCTTTGTTTCAGGAGAATAATATTTACATTGTAAGACCATGATAATAAATGGAGCGTGAGCAGCTTGTCACCACCAGCTGAAAGGCGCTGTTGCACATATGGCTTGAAGAGGAACTGTCACCACAAAATGCAGTGCAATCTACAGGCAGCATGTTATAGGCAGGAGGAACTGAGCAGATTGATATATAGTTTTGTTAAAAAAAAGATTAAGTAAAACTTATACATTTAGATCTCTGCCATTTCTCAACTTAAAGAGGTTGGATCACTTGAGCAAATAGCATTTATCATGTAGACAAAGTTAATACAAGGAACTTACTAATGAATTGTGATTGTCCATATTTCCTCATTTGCTGGCTGGATTCATTTTTCCATCACATTATACACTACTCATTTCCATGGTTACGATCACCCTGCAATCCAGCAGCTGTGGTTGTGTTTGCACACTATAGATAAAAGCACCAGCCTATGTCCCGTCCACCAGAGACACCAGTACTTTTCCATATAGTGTGCAAGGACGACCACTGCTGATGGGTTGCAGGGTGGTCGTAATCATGGAAACAAGCAGTGTATAATGTGATGGAAAAAATGAATCCAACCTGCAAAGGAAGCAATATGGATAATCATAATACATTAGTAAGTGGCTTGTATTAACTTTATCTACATGATAAAAGTCAGTTGCTGAAGTGAGACCACCCCTTTAAGACCACCCCCATGAACAGCTCTCAGTGATGGACAGTTATCTCTGTATGCACACTTCCACTGAGAATGCAATTAACCATTGATAACACCTCTCCCTCCCGAGAGTCATGAGGCCCATATACACATTGAATGCTTGGTTGGTCCTGCTTACATTTTTTTGTGAAACATTTATTTTTAGAATTGTTGGTGATCTATCCTAAAAATGCAATTTTCACACTGGTAACTCGGCTTAAAATATGTCAAGAAATACAGTATGTCAAGACTTCCTGTTCTTTGAGAGCAGCCACATGGGTCATGGGACACAATGGACAGCAGTTAATTCATTGACTTCTAAGGGACAATTTTCTAGGCATGGTCTGTGACCTGTGCAGAGGTCGGGACGGAGAAGATAAGCTATGATATTGCCTGTTGTGAGTGGTAGGTCTTTTGTTATCTATACAAAGGTGATAGCTGTCATAGTAATTCTGTCTGTGATGGCTACTGAAAAGTTGTCTGAACATATTATTAGACCTAGTGACCTAGCAGAAACTGAGCTGAACATCCACAACATGTCAATTTTCCCACTGTGGATTTCATCCTTTGCAATGCGTAAGGTGAACTCTGCTGCAAATTATTTTTAGCAAAATCCATCCTGTGTGGCTATATCCTAATATCAACCAGGTTTATTAGGCTATTTTCACATCTGTGGTGCCAATTCTGGCAGGCTCTTCCAGCAAAGAACAGCCTGCTGAAGTTCTCCGTATCTGGCACTGCCAGATGTTACCGGAATTCCCGTCGGCCCCATTAACTATAATGGGGTCCAGCGGAGATCTGGACGCAATGCGGCAAAAATGCAGAGAATTGGCAGGACAGAAATTGCTGCACAAAGCATTTTTTTGTCCGGACGATTCCCAGAATTGTCTGCCGGAACAGCCTGCCTGAAGGCTGTAACGTACATGTAAAAGTAGCCTTACTGAGTCACAGAATAATGTTTCTCACTTTTGCACTGAATATTTCACATTGTATGGTGCCTGTAGGAATCCCTGTGTGATTATTTTATTGACTGATATTAAGTGTCTCTGAGAAGTCCAGCTTCCAGTTCACACTTCAGTTACTTTAACACCAGAGTTTTTGCTGGATCGGTCATGGATCAGCAAAACGCTTCTGTTACTGATAATACAACCATCTGCATCCGTTATGAACGGATCCGGTTGTGTTACTGTATCTCTAAAATAGCCATGACGGATCTGTCATGAACACCATTAAAAGTCCATTGTGTCCGAGAAAACGGATCCGTCCCCATTGACTTACATTGCACCGCACCAAATAGCGGACAGAAAAAGCTGCTTGCAGCGTTATTCTTTCCGCAATGGGGACGCAACCAAACAAAACGGAATGCATTCTAGTGCATTCTGTTAAGTTCAGTTCAGTTTAGTTTTGTCCGGATTGACAATGAATGGGGACAAAACGGAAGCGTTTTCCCCGCTATTGACACCCTATGACGGATCTCAATAGCGGAAAGGGAAAGCGCAATTATTGTGAGCGAAAAGCAGTGTGGGTCAAAAACAAAGAACAGGTGCAGATCTTTCCATTACGCCTTATCTCTGTGTAGACTTCACTACTGGTTTTGGTTCACAATAATTAATCAAAATTACTGACCAAATAACTGAAGTGTGAACTCAGCCTAAGGCTACATTCACATAAACGTATTCTGTTTCCATGTCCTTTCCGGGTTTTTTTGCGGCTAGGAATTCAGACCCATTCATTTCAATGGGTCTGCAAAAAATGTGGATATCCGTATGTCCATTTCGTAGCCCCGCAAAAAAAAATAGAACATGTCCTATTCTTGTTCATTTTACGGACAAGGATAGGCATTGTTACAATGGATCCGCAAAAAAAACCCGGATGCCATACGGATGTCATCCATTTTTTTGCGGACCGCAAAACGCATACGGTTGTGTGAATGTAGCCTTAGAAGGATGAAACTTATCAGTTCAAATCAACCATCAGTATCCAATATAATCATACCAGGAAATAAGGCCTTCAGACAGCCTCAATGTCAATGGACCGGCCATGTCGCCCAACAGAAATGGCACCTACTGTTACAACTCTGGACCCTGGGATCTTGGCAGATCCTACTTTTTGCAAGCCAGGGAATTCTGCAAGACTAACTGAGTATCTTTCCTGTGCATACCCTGGGGTTCTGGGTATTCTAGACCACACACTTAATAATCATATCTACCCACAAGGACCTGCTCCATTTATTTCTGCTGCTTCAGTAACATCAGCAGAATTATGCCTAATCAGCAAAATCTTTGACTGTCAAAAACCTTAAAGTGTAACTGTCATGTTTTCATAAAAAAAAAAAAAAATAATGTTAGCATATGTTACTGCTGCAGCAGCATTAGGCAGAAAGAAATCTTTAGTTTATTCACATACCACTGTTTTCCTTGAGTTTTTCCCCTAGTTACAGCTGTTTAAACATTTACAATATGAGAACCTTCTCAAGATGGCTCCTCTGCCAGTTCTCTGAGGCCAAAACTGCTTTACCTTACTTCACATACACACTTGCTGTAGCCAGCAGCTCCCTGCCAGCCAATCAGATTGGATTACTGAGAGACACGCCTCCTCACTGAAGCCTAATGCAGGCATGCAGTGTGAAGGACCGCCCCTCTGTCTATCTGTCTTCGTAGCCGGAGACAGACAAGCCATAGCAACTGTCTTTTAAGGGAGCAGTGGAAAAGGTACAGGAGACATTAATGAAAGCTGTTATAAGGTAATTACAGATCTTTTGGCAATCTTTGACAGACTAACTCAGGTATACATGCCTAGCTCTAATAAACTAGCAAATAAAAAAATATGACAGTTACCCTTTTAAGGCTGTATTAGACAGCTCAATTTAACACACTATTGTCAGGACAATTGTCTGCTCGCTAGTGGAGGAGACCGCTGCTATTACATGCAGCGATCTCCTCCTCAGTATAGGGAGGAGCGATCATTATACCATAACTCTTCCCTATAATGGATCATTGTTTTTAAAGAAAAGTATGGAAGGTCTAGCTCAAATGGCTAAACCAGTTAATCCCAAATATTGAATAGGCAAATGAACTGAACCCCAATGGTGGGGACAGAGGGAATAAAACCTAACATTTAATAGGTATAAATTAGAATAAATGGCGCAAAAAGAGGCAAATACATACAAATAAGACCAGCCCGAGTGGGCCTAGACAATTGCAGGGTAATACCAGTAAGGACAAGGAAAGGAACGTTCTCACCCGGAAAGGTCGTGGTGAATGGTTCTCAGCAGGAGGGTACCATCTCAGGATTCCATAGGATGAGTCTTCCAGTACTTGGAGCTGATGATAACTGGATACCATGCGAAAAGAATGTAGATCAATATGTTGGTATAGGCAAGGCAGACGTCAGGAACGGTTACCCTGATTAGGCCCTAAAGCCAGGAAGGGGCTAGTAAGGCCCTGCCTACCTATACGGAGTGCTTGCCCCGCAAGGAGCGACCCCGTCCGGATGCCTGTCCCTGGTCCGGCCGGTATCCCTAGTAAACCCTAAGAAAATCCTGACGTGTCACGTTTCATTTACAATAAAACTCATCCGGGGAATGTAAGCTTAAGGGTGACAGGCAAAACCACGCCTGTAGTTAAAGAAAAGCAATTAAGCAACAGTTAAGAGCCAAACAGGCTGAAACCTTAAAAGTTAGAGCCTGGCAGGCTAGAAACTATGAGTCAGGCCATTCAGGCCAATGGAGGCTCAAAGAACGGGCACTGAGAGGGGCCAGTGGGACCAATCAGACTTAGAGTGCGGTAGTCGGGCCAGTGGCACCTGACACCGAATTCATGCCACAGGAGGACCTATAGTGCTAGTGTGCCAGTGGGCCGCATTAGCACAGTGATGTGCTGCTGGAAGGCAAAACACGGTCCCTGTGGGGCCCAAAACATAGGGTACATAGTGTGGGGCTGTCTGCGTTTATTTACCTTTATGCAGCCATTTTTAAAGGCAGAATCCAGCGCTCCAGTAAACAGGACCGCCCTCCAGTGTCAACGTGAGGCCGGTAAGCTCGATCACGTGACCTGGCCTGCGTGCTATGGAACGCAACGCTCAGCAGCGCCTCCGTTCCAAGTCCCGCCTCAGGAGCTACAAGATGGGCGGTGCGCTCAACGTGAGGGGGCGGGGAAACGTGGAACGCAGCACACATGCCGTCGCGCCGCGGTGACACGCAAGGCCAATGGAGAGAAGATTAACATCCTGGAGGCGGGCTGGTTGCCAGGCAACCGGAACGCCGGGGACAATGCCACGGCGTATCAACGATTGCAGAAGGGACCATAAGGTCATAGGTCCCATATTGGAGCAACGAATTAAACATTGCTGTAGTCACAGAGCTACATATGTGCAGTTTAAGAACGGTGACGGGCTTATTCACAGAAAACGAATTGGCTAGTGATTAGGCTAATTTAAAAGAAGTAGCAATTGGCATAGTAACTGTACTGATCAGGCGATCACAAGAAACAGCTATAATTAAGCTGTTTATTGAGGCCCAATGGAGCCATGGTTTTTAAGTAGAAAATCCAGCGAGTTTCACGCTGCAGGATCGCCCGATCCCAGTCACCCCCCCCCCCCCCGACGTGGAGGGAGAACCCTGTCGATGCCCATGACGGACACATGGGCACTGCCATTATGATGGTTGTGAATATGGTTGGCCACTGGTGTGTCCTTGGCCTTAGAAATATCATTAAGGTGTTCGCCCACTCGTCTACGGAACTCACGGATGGTCTTACCGACATACTGTCACAGATGGTGTACAGGAAACAAGACAATACAATATAAACAATGACTCACTGGATCCACAACTAAGGAACAAAAGGGAGACCCCTGCATGAGACCTGCCGCTCTCCCTTATTGCTCAGCCTATGCGACCACCCCAAAGGTGGATGGGCGCATATCCACGTACCTCGACTATCTTACACCTGAAGACCCTACAATAGTGAGGGGACACGACCACCGGCTCCCTACACAGACACGGAGGGAGTCAGGGTCACCTGGATCCAGAAAACAGAAAATCATAAATACATAAACAGAACTTATCTTGCAGACGACTGGGGACTGTGGACTGGGAACAAGGAACAGCATGCACACACACTCCAGGAAGTTGTATAAGCCGCACACTACTGCATTCTGGGGAGGAACTTAAAGGGCAGCAATCAGTCCAACAGCATGACAGCTGAGATAGACTAACGAGATGAGGAACTAAACCAAAACAAAGAAATTCAAGGAGGAGGATCTGAAAGGCTCCTGTCAGAGCTTCTCAACTGTCTGGCTGTGACAGTACCCCTCCCTCTACGAGTGGACTCCGGACACTCAGAGCCCACCTTCTCAGGATGGGACCTATGGAAAGCCCTGATGAGACGAGAGGCCTTAATGTCCGTCACTGGGACCCACATCCTCTCCTCAGGACCATAACCCTCCCAATGAACGAGGTACTGGAGGGAACCGCGGACAAGATGAGAATCCACAATCCTAGAGACCTGAAATTCAAGATTTCCATCAACCACAATCGGAGGAGGAGGCAAAGGCGAGGGCACAATAGGTTGAACATAAGGTTTCAATAAGGACTTATGAAAAACATTATGGATCTTCCAAGTCTGAGGAAGATCAAGACGGTAGGCAACAGGATTGATGACAGACAGGATCTTGTAAGGGCTAATAAACCTAGGACCCAACTTTCAGGAGGGAACCTTCAATCTGATATTCTTGGTAGACAACCACACCAGATCACCAACATTCAGGTCCGGACCAGGCACACGTCTCTTATCTGCCACACGCTTATATCTCTCACTCATGCTCTTTAGATTATCCTGAATCTTTTGCCAAATAGATGACAAAGACGAGGAGAATCTGTCCTCATCGGGTAAACCAGAAGACCCCTCTCCCGAAAAAGTCCCAAACTGCGGATGAAACCCATATGCACCAAAAAATGGTGACTTATCAGAGGACTCCTGACGACGGTTATTTAAAGCAAACTCAGCAAGGGACAAAAAAGAACACCAATCCTCCTGATTCTCCGCCACAAAACAGCGCAGATATGTCTCCAGATTCTGATTGACGCGCTCTGTCTGGCCATTCGACTGCGGGTGGAAAGCAGAAGAGAATGACAACCGAACCCCCAAGCGAGAACAGAAAGCCTTCCAGAATCTGGAAACAAACTGCGTGCCCCTATCAGAGACTATGTCTGAAGGAATACCATGCAATTTGACAATGTGGTCAATAAATGCCTGCGCCAGCATCTTAGCATTGGGCAAACCAGGAAAAGGGATGAAATGCACCATTTTGCTAAAACGGTCCACCACCACCAGAATCACAGTCTTCCCCGAGGAACGAGGCAAGTCCGTTATGAAGTCCATGGACAGATGTGTCCAAGGACGGGAAGGAATGGGTAAGGGAAGGAGAGGACCTGATGGCCGTGAATGAGGGACTTTGGCACGAGCGCAAGTCTCGCAAGCTGCCACAAAACCCTCAACCGACTTACGAAGCGCAGGCCACCAGAATCTCCGAGCGATGAGATCCAGTGTGGCTCTTGCCCCCGGGTGCCCAGCAAGGACCGTATCGTGGTGTTCCTTAAAAATCTTGTGTCTCAAAGCGAGAGGCACAAACAACCTCCCAGGAGGACAAAGATCAGGAGCCTCTGACTGGGCTGCCTGCACCTCTGCCTCCAATTCAGGAAAAAGAGCAGAGACCACCACACCTTCAGCCAAAATGGGACCCGGGTCTTCAAAATTCCCACCTCCCGGAAAACAACGTGACAGGGCATCTGCCTTCACATTCTTAACCCCAGGGCGGAACATGAAAACAAAATTAAACCTTGAAAAGAACAAAGACCATCTGGCCTGTCTCGGGTTCAGACACTTGGCTGACTCCAAGTAGGCCAGATTTTTATGGTCAGTAAACACAGTAATAGGGTGTCTGGCTCCCTCTAGCCAATGGCGCCATTCTTCAAAAGCCAACTTGATGGCCAACAATTCCCTATCTCCCACATCATAATTTCTCTCTGCGGAGGAGAGTTTCTTTGAGAAAAAGGCACACGGTTGCCATTTGGCAGGAGAGGAACCCTGAGACAAGACCGCACCCACCCCTACCTCAGAAGCATCAACCTCAACTATGAAGGGTAACGAAATATCAGGTTGCACCAGGATGGGAGCGGAAGCAAAACTCTCCTTGATATTAGAAAAGGCCTTACGCGCCTCTACCGACCAGGAAGAAAAATCTACCCCCTTTCTGGTCATATCAGTGAGTGGTTTGACAACAGAGGAATAATTCAAAATAAATTTCCTGTAATAATTGGCAAAGCCCAAAAAACGCATCAGCGCCTTCTGATTCTCAGGAAGCTCCCACTCAAGCACAGCGCGGACCTTCTCGGGGTCCATGCGAAAACCAGAAGCGGAGAGAAGAAACCCCAGAAATTGAATTTCTGGAACCGCAAACACACATTTTTCCAGTTTCGCGTATAATTTATTCTCCCGCAGGATGAGCAAGACCTGACGTAAATGTTCCTTATGAGTCTTGAAATCAGGAGAAAAAATCAAAATGTCATCCAAATACACTAATACAAATTTTCCCATTAAATGATAAAAAATGCTGTTCACGAAATGCTGAAAAACGGCTGGGGCATTCATCAAACCAAAAGGCATAACCAAATTCTCAAAATGGCCCTCAGGGGTATTGAAAGCCGTCTTCCATTCGTCTCCTTCTCTGACCCTGACCAGGTTGTATGCCCCTCTTAGGTCTAATTTGGAAAAGACTTTAGCCCCAACAACCTGGTTAAACAGGTCCGGGATCAGAGGAAGCGGATAAGGGTCACGAATAGTGATACTGTTCAGCTCCCTGAAATCCAGACAAGGTCTTAAAGAACCATCTTTTTTCTTAACAAAGAAAAAACCAGCGGCAACAGGTGACTTCGAGGGTCGTATGTGTCCTTTTCTCAGACTCTCAGAGAGATAAGCACGCATAGCGACCCTCTCAGGTTGGGAAAGATTGTATAAACGAGATTTAGGCAGCTTGGCGCCTGGGATGAGATTAATAGGGCAATCGTACTCCCTGTGCGGGGGCAAATCCTGAACTCCACTCTCAGAGAAGACATCCGAAAATTCAGAGAGGAAAGGTGGTACAGTCTTAGTAGAAACCTCAGAAACAGATGTCATGAGGCAATTCTCTCTGCAAAAGTCACTCCAACCATTTATTTGCCTCGCTTGCCAATCAATGGTGGGGTTATGTTTAGTGAGCCAGGGTAGCCCCAACACTAGAGGAGTAGGCAAACCGCTAAGGACGAAACATGACACATCCTCAACATGAGCATCACTGACAATTAAACGGATATTGTGAACTATGCCCTTTAATGATTTCTGAGAAAGTGGAGTGGAATCAATAGCAAAAACAGGAATATCCTTTCCCAAAGTGCATACCTGGTAACTATGGGTTATTGCAAACTGATTATCAATGAGATTGACAGCTGCTCCACTATCCACAAAAATCTAACAAAAAATGCTTTTGCTCTCTAGCGCCACCCTAGCAGGCAGGACAAAACGGGAACTACAAGCAAACGGAAAACCTTCAATTTCCGCCTCAACCCTGCCAATAGTAACAGACGGAACATTTTTAAAAGATTTTTTCCTTTTAGTTTCTTTATTACTCCCAGAAAACTGCCTGACTCTCCTAGAGGGACAAACATTTGCCAAATGATTTATACCTCCACAACAAAAACAAACCCTCCCATGCAGGCTGAATCTTCTATCGTCAGAGGCAATCAACCCCAGCTGCATGGGCTCCTGCTCAGAAGGGGCTGACAGCGACTGAGACCCCTGCGCACAGAAAGAGACCGCTGCACTGTCCCGGGACTGAGTATGACAGGAAGGAGAGATCTCTCCTCTCTCTCTAAGACGCCTGTCAATACGAACGGCCTGAGACATAGCAGAATCCAAGGAGGTAGGTCTCTCATGAAAGGCAAATGCATCTTTCAATCGCTCTGAAAGACCATGGCAAAATTGACTTCGGAGTGCAGCATCATTCCAACCAGTATCAGCTGCCCATCTCCGAAATTCTGATCAGTATATCTCTGCGGATTGTTTACCCTGGCATAACAGACGTAGTCTAGACTCAGCCAGAGCAATACGATCCGGATCATCATATATCTGACCCAGGGCTAAGAAGAATTTATCCACTGAACGGAGGGGCCGTGCCCCCTCCGGCAGCGAAAAGGCCCAGGATTGAGCGTTACCCCTGAACAGCGATATAATGATCCCCACCCTCCGTTTTTCATCACCAGAGGAATGGGGAAGATGGCGAAAATGGAGTTTGCAAGCCTCTCTAAAACACACAAAATACTCACTACCCCCGGAGAACGTATCCGGGAGCGAGATCTTAGGCTCAGAACAAACTTCATGAACGCAAGCTGAACCGGTCACTTGAAACTGAGAAAAAGTCTTACGGAGATCAGCTACCTCCAATGAAAGACCCTGGAAGCGCTCAGCCAAAAGTGAAACCGGATCCATGCTTGAGACGGTTTTGGCGGCTTATAGTGTCACAGATGGTGTACAGGAAACAAGACAATACAATATAAACAATGACTCACTGGATCCACAACTAAGGAACAAAAGGGAGACCCCTGCATGAGACCTGCCGCTCTCCCTTATTGCTCAGCCTATGCGACCACCCCAAAGGTGGATGGGCGCATATCCACGTATCTCGACTATCTTACACCTGAAGACCCTACAATAGTGAGGGGACACGACCACCGGCTCCCTACACAGACACGGAGGGAGTCCGGGTCACCTGGATCCAGAAAACAGAAAATCATAAATACATAAACAGAACTTATCTTGCAGACGACTGGGGACTGTGGACTGGGAACAAGGAACAGCATGCACACACACTCCAGGAAGTTGTATAAGCCGCACACTACTGCATTCTGGGGAGGAACTTAAAGGGCAGCAATCAGTCAAACAGCATGACAGCTGAGATAGACTAACGAGATGAGGAACTAATCCAAAACAAAGAAATTCAAGGAGGAGGATCTGAAAGGCTCCTGTCAGAGCTTCTCAACTGTCTGGCTGTGACACATACTCCTTGCCGCATTCGCAGGCTAGGCGGTAGATCACCCAGCGAGTCCTACTGTTGATAAAATTATTAATGGTATATACCTTCCCAGTGTTGTTACTGCGGAAGGTCTTACCAGTTTGCACGTGGCTGCAAGCAATGCAACCACTACATTTGTAACAGCCTTTGACATTGGACCGTAACCACAACGAACCAGAAGGTGTAGGGGGTATAAATTCGCTCGAGACCAATCTGTCACGGAGATTGCGTCCTCTACAATGTGTAATGCAAGGATATTCCCCTATCACCTCTTTTAGATCAGGATCCATAAGTAAGATGCCCCAGTTGTTGCGTACAATGTCACGGACCTCTGGTGCTGCCCGATCGAAAGTACTAACCAGGCGAATGAGATTCCCTGCCTGTTCCTGGTTGGACTTGGGGACTAGGAGATTCGTGCGGTCTTCTTGTAGTGCTGACCGGAAGGCTCCTCGCAACACCCTGTGAGGATATCCTCGCTCACAAAATCTCAGCCTCAAGTGGGCGGCCTGCTTAATGAATTCTTTCTTAGAAGAACAATTTCTCCTGAGACGGAGGTACTGGCCCTTGGGAATACCCCTCTTAAGTGGGAGCGGATGACTGCTCTCCCACTTAAGCAGATTATTGGTAGAAGTGGGTTTCCTATATACCGTCGTAGTCAGTTCTCCCTCCTCTGTTTTGGAGATGAAGACATCTAAAAATGGCAGATGGGCGGTATTGTGTTCACTAGTGAAATGGAGATCTATGTGGTTATTGTTCAATGTCTCCACCATAGAGCCAAATGAGACATCATCACCATTCCAAATGATGAAGATGTCATCAATGTATCTTGCCCACAGTCCCACTGGATCCATGGTGGCGGATCCAGCATCCGTAAAAACCAGAGTCTCCTCCCACCAGCCCAGGAACAGGTTAGCATACGATGGGGCACAGGGACTCCCCCATCGCGGTGCCCCTGAGCTGGTGGTAGACCCTGCCGCTGAAGGAGAACACATTGTGGGTAAGTGTGAACTCCAACAGACGGAGGATGAAGAGACTGTGGGCACGATACTGGCGACCGCGACTACTCAAAAAGAAGTCCACGGCCTTAAGACCCAGGGAATGAGGGCTACTTGAGTATAGCGCCTCAACATCTATACTGGCAAGCAGACTGTCTGTCTCCGTATAGATTCCCTCCAACCTCTTCAGGAGATCAGTAGTGTCGCGGGTATAGGACGGAAGGGCGGTCACAAAAGGGGCCAAAATTTTGTCAATATATATTCCTAAATTTTGACACAAGTTGCCTACTCCCGACACTATGGGGCGTCCCTTCAGCGGATTTGTTCCCTTATGGAGTTTAGGGAGACAATAGAAAGTGGCCATACGGGGACAAGAGGGAAAAAGGAACTTAAACTCATCATCAGAAATAATCTGGGCTAACTTGGCCTCCTCAAGGATTGTTTTCAGTTCAGATCTAAAATCATTAGTCGGATCTCGAGGTAACACCTCGTACTTAGTAGGATCTTGCAAAAGGGATTCACATAGAACTCTATATTGGCCTTGATCCATGACCACCGTGTTGCCCCCTTTATCCGAGGGTTTGATGACAATGGAGCGATCGCTCTCAAGATCAGAAATCACGGTGGCCTGGGCCCGGTCAACGTTAGAGTGGTGTGATGGTCTAAGCTCCTCTATCTGATGTGAGACTAAGTCTAGAAAGACATCAACACAAGATGGGTCTGCGGATACTGGTGGCATTTTGTTACTTTTAATTTTCAGGTTGGTGAAAGGACCCAGGCCTGCGTGCAGATCGGGCTCCCGGTCAAGATCAAAGAGCAGACGTACGTCTGACAGGATCTCGAGAGGGATACCGAGTTCACGGCACTGTTTCCTCTCCTGCAACCTGAAAAATTTGTGCCAACGTAATTTACGGGCGAACAGATTTAAGTCTTTGATGTCAAATCTGTTGAAATTTGGAGTAGGAACAAATGAAAGACCTAATTGAAGGACCTGGGTTTCTGTGGCACTCAGAGGGCGTGAGGACAAATTAACGACCTAGGGTCCTAGGGGTTTTGAGGAGGTGGTTAAGCACGGTTCCGTAGTGGGTAGCCTTGAGGGGGATTGGGTTGCCCTGGGTAAGGGGTACCCCCTTAAAAACGGCGATCCCTCCCGCGAGAACCACCTTTTTGATGACCTCGGCGATTCCCTCCTCGAGATGATTGTTTGCTACCTTTCGGTACGCTATCTGAGTCAGAAAATTCAGTTTCTGTTGAGAAGAGGTCGGTGTGAGCGCCCCCAGTCTCTCCTCGGTTGACTATAGAGGAATAGATCCTATTCTCCTTGAAATCTGCCAGATCTCGCACAAATTGGTGGTGCTTGCGTTCTTTTAGATGGTATTGATATTTATCAAGATAGTTCTGGAGTTGTTTCTCCTTAGTAGCAAAGTCCGCCTCGTGCGAGAAAGTCTGGGCAGTTTCAATACTCTCAGTGAGTTTTTTATTAAGGATTTCTAATTTATTCTTTTCCTCAGTTAGAAGGAGACGCATAAAACGCAGAGAGCAATTTGTGGCCTCCTGTTCCCACTTGCTTAGGAAGCCAGGGCTCCTGAATCTCGCTGCGGGCAGCAACGAGATGCGGAGTCCACGTGAGACGATGTTATGTTTTAGATAGCTCTCTAGGCTCTGCGTCTCCCACCAGGAGAGAATTTGATCTCTGTAGACGTCAGTTAGGTCCTTAAAAGCTGCGTTGAAAGATGGAATGTATTTCTTTTGAGAGAATTCTTTGTCAGAGAACACTTCTTGAGCCTCCACCAACCAACTGTCTGCACTAAAGCCTGTAGCCCAAAAACCTGCCATGCTCTGGCGTGTGTAGTGAACTAAAGAAAAGTATGGAAGGTCTAGCTCAAAGGGCTAAACCAGTTAATCCCAAATTAGTCTTTGATGATGTCAAATCTGTTGAAATTTGGAGTAGGAACAAATGAAAGACCTAATTGAAGGACCTGGGTTTCTGTGGCACTCAGAGGGCGTGAGGACAAATTAACGACCTAGGGTCCTAGGGGTTTTGAGGAGGTGGTTGAGCACGGTTCCGTAGTGGGTAGCCTTGAGGGGGATTGGGTTGCCCTGGGTAAGGGGTACCCCCTAAAAAACGGCGATCCCTCCCGCGAGAACCAGCTTTTCGATGACCTCGGCGATTTCCTCCTCGAGGTGATTGTTTGCTACCTTTCGGTACGCTATCTGAGTCAGAAAATTCAGTTTCTGTTGAGAAGAGGTCGGTGTGAGTGCCCCCAGTCTCTCCTCGGTTGACTATAGAGGAATAGATCCTATTCTCCTTGAAATCTGCCAGATCTCGCACAAATTGGTGGTGCTTGCGTTCTTTTAGATGGTATTGATATTTATCAAGATAGTTCTGGAGTTGTTTCTCCTTAGTAGCAAAGTCCGCCTCGTGCGAGAAAGTCTGGGCAGTTTCAATACTCTCAGTGAGTTTTTTTATTAAGGATTTCTAATTTAATCTTTTCCTCAATTAGAAGGAGACGCATAAAACGCAGAGAGCAATTTGTGGCCTCCTGTTCCCACTTGCTTAGGAAGCCAGGGCTCCTGAATCTCGCTGCGGGCAGCAACGAGATGCGGAGTCCACGTGAGACGATGTTATGTTTTAGATAGCTCTCTAGGCTCTGCGTCTCCCACCAGGAGAGAATTTGATCTCTGTAGACGTCAGTTAGGTCCTTAAAAGCTGCGTTGAAAGATGGAATGTATTTCTTTTGAGAGAATTCTTTGTCAGAGAACACTTCTTGAGCCTCCACCAACCAACTGTCTGCACTAAAGCCTGTAGCCAAAAAACCTGCCATGCTCTGGCGTGTGTAGTGAACTAAAGAAAAGTATGGAAGGTCTAGCTCAAAGGGCTAAACCAGTTAATCCCAAATATTGAATAGGCAAATGAACTGAACCCCAATGGTGGGGACAGAGGGAATAAAACGTAACATTTATAACTTCCCAGACCTACGGGGTTATAATTTGACATGTCTCAGCAGGCATATTATTGATTGGGCCAACGAATCAGCATACTACTCTAACTTGCATGTAGAACGCCAACTTGCGGCCCCTTGGAATTTGATGGCTTTGGTACATATGAGAGTATCTCAGCTTCCAGTGGTGGCGAGAAAATCATTGATATTGAGGGACACTATTATCGCATGGAAGAACATTAGGAAGTTGTTTGGCCTATCATTTCAGTTCTCTAAACACCTACCCATTAGGGGCAACCCTGCTTTTGTTTCGGGAAACACAGACAAGTCTTTTCAAACATGGGCTAACAAGGGGGTAATTAAGATGGGAGACCTCTTCCATGAGAAGGAAGCCAGATGGGCGACGTTAAAGGAAGTGGAGGAAAGATGGGTTCTCCAAGGGCCGAATTCGTTCCCTTATATGCAGGTTAGGAGTTATGTGAAAGATCAGGATATGTCAAAAAATGGGGCATCCAGCTGAACATAAGGGATGTTGGTCCGGTGGCTCTCTCGGGGCTTCAAGCTGTTTACAGGGCAGTCTCAAATGAAAAAATGAGAGAAACCCAGTTCAAAATTTTGCACCATGCCATATATGGGTTCGACTTCCCGGTATCAACGGCTAAACCTGACAGACTCACAGCCTGTCCCAAGTGTGGGGTCCCAAAATCTGATCTGTTTCATGGACTATGGGAATGCCCCAAGCTAGGTATTTTTTGGACCCAAGTAGCTCAGCTATTGGAGCGCACTGGGTGTAACTTCACAGGTCTAACGCCATCACTGGTGGTGCTCCAAGCAGATGAAAAGGAGACTGATGAAGTCAATGGGAACAGTGAGGAAAAGAAACTGACGATGTTAGCTCATACAGTAGTGTTGGAAGCGAAAAGGTGCTTGCTGACGAAGTGGTTGACTGCAGAGGTCCCTAGTTTGGATCTATTGATAACCCAGATCAGACGTATTTTTCAGATAGAATGGCAAAACGCTATTGCTAAAAAAGAAACCCTGGGAAAGAAGTTATATAAAACTTGGAAAAGGTTTATCCTGCAATACATTCCACATGCTAAATACCCCTCAGTAATGGGACCTTTTAAATATACAGAGTGGTATCTACAAGAAGACTTGAGGGATCGACTAGGAAATTTGAAAGTTTAAATGTTCCTCAAAAGTAGCCGTGACATCCAGAGAAGGGAGGGAGGGGGGGTACAGGAGGGGTGTGGGGGAGATATTAGAAAATATAGGTTTGTCATGTTTTCATCATATATTTGGAAGAAAAGAAATGTGAACCGATTGTTCTTCTGTACACCTTATATGCATTTTACTTTACTGATGTATCGCATTGACATGATAACAATAAAGAATTGTTTAAAAAAAAAAAAAACGTAACATTTAATAGGTATAAATTAGAATAAATGGCGCAAAAAGAGACAAATACATACAAATAAGACCAGCCCGAGTGGGCCTAGACAATTGCAGGGTAATACCAGTAAGGAAAGGAAAGGAACGTTCTCATCCGAAAAGGTTGTGGTGAATGGTTCTCAGCAGGAGGGTACCATCTCAGGATTCCATAGGATGAGTCTTCCAGTACTTGGAGCTGATGATAAATGGATACCATGCGAAAATAATGTAGATCAATATGTTGCTATAGGCAAGGCAGACGTCAGGAACGGTTACCCTGATTAGGCTCTAAAGCCAGGAAGGGGCTAGTAAGGCCCTGCCTACCTATACGGAGTGCTTGCCCCGCAAGGAGCGACCCCGTCCGGATGCCTGTCCCTGGTCCGGCCGGTATCTTTAGTAAACCCTAAGAAAATCCCGACGTGTCACATTTCATTAACAATAAAACTCATCAGGGGAATGTAAGCTTAAGGGTGACAGGCAAAACCACGCCTGTAGTTAAAGAAAAGCAATTAAGCAACAGTTAAGAGCCAAACAGGCTGAAACCTTAAAAGTTAGAGCCTGGCAGGCTAGAAACTATGAGCCAGGTCATTCAGGCCAATGGAGGCTCAAAGAACGGGCACTGAGAGGGGCCAGTGGGACCAATCAGACTTAGAGTGCGGTAGTCGGGCCAGTGGGACCTGACACCGAATTCATGCCACAGGAGGACCTATAGTGCTAGCGTGCCAATGGCCGCATTAGCACAGTGATGTGCTGCTGGAAGGCAAAACACGGTCCCTGTGGGGCCCAAAACATAGGGTACATAGTGTGGGGCTGTCGGCGTTTATTTACCTTTATGCAGCCATTTTTAAAGGCAGAATCCAGCGCACCAGTAAACAGGACCGCCCTCCAGTGTCAACGTGAGGCCGGTAAGCTCGATCACGTGACCTGGCCTGCGTGCTATGGAATGCAATGCTCGGCAGCGCCTGCGTTCCAAGTCCCGCCTCAGGAGCTACAAGATGGGCGGTGCGCTCAACGTGAGGGGGCGGGGAAACGTGAAACGCAGCGCACATGCCGTCGCGCCGCGGTGACACGCAAGGCCAATGGAGAGAAGATTAACATCCTGGAGGCGGGCTGGTTGCCAGGCAACCGGAACGCCGGGGACAATGCCACGGCGTATCAACGATTGCAGAAGGGACCATAAGGTCATAGGTCCCATATTGGAGCAACGAATTAAACATTGCTGTAGTCAAAGAGCTACATATGTGCAGTTTAAGAACGGCGACGGGCTTATTCACAGAAAATGAATTGGCTAGTGATTAGGCTAATTTAAAAGAAGTAGCAATTGGCATAGTAACTGTACTGATCAGGCGATCACAAGAAACAGCTATAATTAAGCTGTTCATTGAGGCCCAATGGAGCCATGGTTTTTAAGTAGAAAATCCAGCGAGTTTCACGCTGCAGGATCGCCCGATCCCAGTCACCCCCCCCCGACGTGGAGGGAGAACCCTGTCGATGCCCATGACGGACACATGGGCACTGCCATTATGATGGTTGTGAATATGGTTGGCCACTGGTGTGTCCTTGGCCTTAGAAATATCATTAAGGTGTTTGCCCACTCGTCTGCGGAACTCGCGGATGGTCTTACCGACATACTCCTTGCCGCATTCGCAGGCTAGGCGGTAGATCACCCAGCGAGTCCTACAGTTGATAAAATGATTAATGGTATATACCTTCCCAGTTTTGTTACTGCGGAAGGTCTTACCAGTTTGCACGTGGCTGCAAGCAATGCAACCACTACATTTGTAACAGCCTTTGACGTTGGACCGTAACCACAACGAACCAGAAGGTGTAGGGGGTATAAATTCGCTCGAGACCAATCTGTCATGGAGATTGCGTCCTCTACGATATGTAATGCGAGGATATTCCCCTATCACCTCTTTTAGATCAGGATCCATAAGTAAGATGCCCCAGTTATTGCGTACAATGTCACGGACCTCTGGTGCTGCCCGATCAAAAGTACTAACCAGGCGAATGAGATTCCCTGCCTGTTCCTGGTTGGACTTGGGGACTAGGAGATTCGTGCGGTCTTCTTGTAGTGCTGACCGGAAGGCTCCTTGCAACACCCTGTGAGGATATCCTCGCTCACGAAATCTCAGCCTCAAGTCGGCGGCCTGCTTAATGAATTCTTTCTTAGAAGAGCAATTTCTCCTGAGATGGAGGTACTGGCCCTTGGGAATACCCCTCTTAAGTGAGAGCTGTGGAAAATCCTTAGCGGAGCTGCCACATGTGGTAACCTTAGTGAAAGGAGAGCTGCTTGTAAACAGTTTTGCTAAACATTGTTTGCCCCCCTTTTTATTTTTCAAAAATGGCCAGAAAGCGTTTTCTTTTCATTTCACCTTTTTGTGTTATAATAGTTATAAAATATGATATATTTATACATCAATTAGCGATAATTTTGAAACCCTTCTAACATTAACACTCATCTAATATTGTGTACTGCTTGTAGTAGGGTCAATGTGTAATGACGATTAGAATGGATCCACAAAACTAATAAAAGCTGATTAACTGTAAAAATGAGTTGTCAGTTGCTGCAATCAATAGAAATGTCCTATAATGCTTCTTAAGTTGTACTTAAAAATATAATTGAATACATTTATGTGTACATTGGTAAATTACACAGTTCAATAACATGCTAAAGCAACCAGAATAATACAAAATCAACAACACCCTGCACTTTTTTTTAAACTCCCAAAGCTCTTTCTATACTACGCCTTGGTAGAATACTAATTAATATGACCAGCAAATTAAGCAATATTATAAGGAATACAATAAAGTAGTGGATAGAATACAATGTCAGTAATTCCCTTGAAACTGAGCAATATCAAGAGAGTAGTGTTAAAGGTTTGTTCTGATTTTTAACATGCCTAATAAAGTCACAGTTAAATCGTAGGAAACAACATAAAAATACTGGCAGAAACAAAGCTCTAGAAATGTAGAATAGACCTCCTTCATCCAATTTGTGTCTGTTGCTGATTGTTACATGTTATATTGTTTGTAATGGTAGGAACTGCATCTGAATCAGATTGGTTTGAACATCTCATGATCTTTAGGTAAAATATGCTGAAAGATGGACTAGAGAAGAAGTAAACCAAAGGGTTGCACATACTGTTCATGTATGTTAAGCAAACTGTAATATAAAATGCGGTGTCTACAGTTCTGTATATACTGCAGTCATTCATTTGTGGAGATGCCAAGAGCCTTAAGATTTCAATCCTGGTAGAGACACTTGGTAAAAAACATATAATGAACACAATTCCAACAGATATGATACATTTGACTGATTTTCTTATCTTTGAATCTCTGTCCAGGTTCCTCTGTCTGAGTCTCCATATGATACTGTAAGAGCAAAACAGGATAATGCACAGTGGGAGAAAAAACTGAAGAATGAAGATCAGGTCATGCCAGCATGAGGCAGCAGGACACACCATAAAACTTTTACATTTTTTATTGCTTGATGGGTCTTCTTGAAGGTGGTCTTCAGTCAAAATCAAGGCAGTCATTGCAATGGTTGTAAACCACACACCACATGAAATAAGGGCAGCAGTCTTGGTGGACAAAGAGTTGATGTTATTATGTGGATGAACAACTCTAAAGTACCGGTCTAGTCCAACCAAAGTAAGAAAGAAGATGCTTCCTGCCCTGTTCATTGCAAGCATGAAAAGCATTACTCTGCATGGGACATCTCCATAAATCCAGTGCTCTTGCTTCAGATAATAGTCTGTTCTAAAAGGCAGTATGATAATGAGAAGAAAATCGGCCATAGACAAGTTGAAGAGATAAACAGTGCTGGCCTTCCATGACTTGATGTGGAAGCAAAATGCCCACAGAGCAATGAAGTTGAAAATAGATCCCAACACAATGATTAGAATTAGAATGGGAGGAAGAAGGTAGAAGAGAATAGGTTCTTGGAACAAACAACATCTGAAGTTGCTTGTGTTCTGGTTGTTTTGAAGCCTCGCATATGACATTGTTGAGATGGTGTTGACTTTCGAAACAAATGCCAAAGAATACGAAAAGCCAACTTTGAATGCAGAAAAGAGGAAGTAATTTACTGAAGAAAAACCCAAGTGCTAATAGCCTATGTGTTACAGCATATGAGTCATTTTGGAGATTACATATCTAAAGTGGTTTTACAAACAGATCATACATCCAAATGTTGTTATATGCAGTAATTAAACACACAGTTATTGTTTTTCTTTATGCATGATTACCCTGAGAACCAAGGTTAAAAACAAGTATAGGAAGTGAATTTAACATGTCGCCAGGTGCAAGATAACCTGCCTAAGTGCCATATAATATTACAGGTGATCATTGCAATATTGCACTTACTTTGTTTTGTGTTGTTTTTTTCATCCCCTTTCTAGAGATTGCTTTTACTTTGTTTTGAAATATTCAGAATAACTTAAAAATACACAAATATTGTATATTCTGAAGAGTAGCTACAAAAAAAAATAAGAAAAATTTTGATTCTAAACTGTTATGATTATTGTCTCATTGTTACTGTGGAAGTAAAATACCCATAATATAGTGTCTCACTGTTAGGGTACAGCCACACAGTCACATTTCCTGGTGCAGTTTTGGAAGTCAAAATCAGGAATAGATTATAAAAAGGGAGAAAGCATAAATAAAAAAAATTAAATACTGAAATGTACTTTTCCTGTAGTAAAACGGTTCTCTGAGCTTTTAATATTGATAACCTATCCTCAAGATAGGTCACCAATATCAGATCGGTGGGGGTCTGACACCCCCGCCGAACAGCTGTAAGAAGGGAAAGCATGAACAGTGCCATCTCCCGTCTCTCTAGACATAGCAGCAGCAGCAAGCAAGAAGAGAGAAAGGAGACAGCAAGCGTGCTTTCCTTTCATACAGCTTGTCAGGTATTTATTTCATATAAGATATGAAATCATAAAAATTATGATTTCATATTTTTATGAAATATGAAAATTTTGATTGGCGAACATATAAACGCCAGTTCTTTTATTGATGAGATCTAAAGTCAATTTGTGCAGCTAATGAAACAGGGTGCAGTTAATTATATAAAATATAATTTATTACAAATATATACAGTAAAAGTGGCATACAAATTAATACAAGGACAATATCAAAATTGACTACAAGATGGTGCTCCACCGTTTACGCCAGGTTCACTTAATTTACTACACCAAGTACAATACAATGCTACTCTTTTTTTTATCAAATTATTACCAATTAGAAATGAGTCTGTGGAAAGTCCCTTATGCTCAATCAAAGAATATGGCAGTAAGAGACACCTTATAAATACGCCCGTTGGCCTAACTACGGATAATAAAATACGATCAGAGATCCTACTCTGATAGAAATATTACAGAAAATTCCAATGATGTGCACGTTCATTAAAATTTCCCATAAAATTACTGTTTTAACACTATTGACCACCTAATAATGGGGTCTCAATTATATGCCCATTGGAGCGATTTATAATTACTGCAAATGAAATAAATTATACATTACCCCTGGCTTTGGGATAAAGAGCTTTTAGAAGGGACCCAGCTTTCCAAGATTTAGATCTGTCAGTTTCTTTCTGCGAGTCTCGGGTGTGTCCCTGGAAGAATTCCTTAGGGTGTAGGGAGCTTTTCTTAGGACTGGAGGTGGTGAAGATCTGTGACGTCCTGTGGTACGTTTTATGACGTGTGAAGTGATGATGATTCCTGATCCCCCCCAAAACTGGATCAGATATTCTAATCCTTATCTATGTTCCATCCCCTCTTGGATTAGGGATTTCCACTTAGATAAGGTGGGTGTGACGTATGTTAATCATGGGGATGATGTCATTTAACTGGCATTCCTTAGAAACTTCTGCCCATCTACCACTTGATGGCACTGTTGTTTCATATATGAAATTTAAATGTTCAGGAATGTCAGATGCACACATATCTAACCTGTTCCCATGACTTTCTTAACCTTTTCCCATTAAATTAACCAAGGAGGTACTCTTTCTGACACTTTGCTCAGACCGACTGGCGGTATTAGAAGTTTCCCTAATCCTTGAATTTATGGGGCAGATAAGAATACACAGAAATTTGGGGGGGAAGCTGACTTTGCCAATAAGGAACTACAACTGAAGAACACTATTGACAAATTTCAGTTTCACCTCAAAGAGCGAAAACATCGCCAATTTAATAGAGATCTACAAGACTTTCGGGATAATAAGGTATATTCCACACTAGATCGCAACACATCGCAGACCAGACGTCCAGACGTGGACGCCTCATCTAGCGATACAGAGGTCTCAGAAAACGAGAAGGAGAGTGGTCAGACACACAGAGGTAGGGGAAGGGGCTATAAGAAAACTCAAAATAACAGGGGTAGAGGAGGAAGGAATAATCAGAGAGGAAGACAGGATCAGGGTGGGTCCGATTTTTTAGAAACACCCTACCCCCTACGCAACCGAGGGCCTCAAAGATCACCACCCCAGACCAACAAGGGAGTGGGCAACATAACCAAATAATCAACCTCTCTAACCAACAATTGCAGGACCCAGAGATGTGTTTACTTAGCAGGGGCCTGTCCTTTGTCCCCACCTCTAGCTTCAGCCTCTTCAACTGGGTTAGAGATATCCATCTCTTTGCCAGAAAGCTTAAATGGCGCAAACATTTTGCGCTTGTGGCTAGGCGAGAGAGCAAGGAGATGGGTATTTCACCCGACATCCTTCAAGATGTTCGCCTTCTATACAGCCTGAGTGATAGTATTCCCCAGGAGGGCAAAGGCCCGTTTACCTCACTCAGAAACAAAAGCCTAAAGATGCCTCCGTTGGGGGACCCAACTTGTATAGATGTTTTTGTGAACCAGGTGTGTCGTGATCTTACTAATCTGATATCTAGTCATGGTGGCTTCAATTGCAGCAAAAGCGAGTATAAAGCCTTGCTGGATTTGGAGAAAAAGAAAAATCTTATCATCAAACCCTCGGACAAGGGGGGGAACATCGTCTTGATGAACACCATTGACTATGCCAACATGTGTCATGCCTTACTTGACGACAGGAACACTTATGAAAAACTGAAGTGTGATCCCACTGAGAAATATCAGAGTGAGTTAATTGACATGTTACGACTGGCAAAAACCAATGACCTGATTTCTGGTGATGAATTTGAATACCTGTATAAGAAACATCCTACACTAGCCACCTTTTATAGCCTACCCAAGGTGCATAAGGGTGGTTTCCCTGTTAAGGGACGCCCGATTGTTTCGGGCGTGAACAGCTTGACCCAAAACTTGGGGATCTACCTAGATCATATATTGGCACCATTTGTGAAAACACTGCCCTCATACCTAAGGGATACGAGTGACCTTCTTGGTCGCCTGGAGGGCATCAGCTTGGAGGAGGGGACCTCCCTAGCCTCTATTGATGTTGAGGCCCTCTACTCGTCCATACCTCATCACCTCGGGATGAGGGCAGTGGAATCATTCCTGTACACTAGGGGCCAACAGTTTTTTCCACATAATGTTTTCGTCCTGCAACTACTTAATTTCGTCCTTACAAGGAATTACTTTCTCTTTGACGGAGTCCTCTACCACCAGCTCAGGGGCACCGCGATGGGGAGTTCATGTGCCCCGTCGTATGCCAATTTGTTCCTGGGCTGGTGGGAGAGGACTCTGGTCTTTGGTGACGCTCCCAATAGACACATTTCCTGTATCGTCACTTGGGCAAGATTCATTGACGATGTCTTTGTCGTCTGGAAAGGGGGAGAAACTGAATTCTCAAATTTTGTTAAGTCTCTTAATGTAAATGACATAAACATGAAGTTTACCTCTGTCTTTGAAACGAACACTCTGCCTTTCTTGGACATCTCCATCTCAAGGGGAAGGGATGACTTGATTCAAACTGACATCTTTAGGAAACCCACCTCCACAAATTCACTCCTACATTGGAGCAGTCACCACCCTTTCCCTTTGAAAAGGGGAATACCAGTGGGACAGTACCTGCGCATTAGGAGGAACTGTTCCACCTGGGAAACATTCAAAACCCAGGCGGACGACCTTAGAAGTCGTTTCTGGGAAAGGGGATATCCAGATGCGGTTCTAAAAAGTGCCTTCAAAAGAGCGTGTGGTAGTAAAAGAGATGAACTCCTCTATCCTAAACCTAAAATACCGGATACTGGTTTAATACGCCTTATTGGTACTTTTGATGATTGTTCTGCAGAGGTTAAACAGATATTGAAGAACCACTGGGAGGTTCTCCTCATGGACCCAGACATCAAGGTGGTTATCCCGGAAACAGCACAGGTCACCTACCGTAGGGGCCTGAGCCTTAGGGATCGCCTTGTACACAGCCACTACAGCGACACACGTGATTCTAAAGAGACATGGCTCCAACGTCCAATCGGCTGTTTTCGCTGTAGTGGTTGTGTGGCATGTGGACACATTCAAAAGGGACGGTCATTCCAGGCCAATGTCACCGGCAAGTGTCACCAAATCAGACATTTCATTAATTGTCGCACCAGGGGAGTGATCTACAGGGCCAACTGCATATGCGGTCTTGAATACATTGGGAAAACCACCCGTGAGTTGCGACGCCGGATAGGTGAACATTTGGGGGACATTAGAAATGACAAAGACACACCCATTGCTAAACATATCAACATGATGCATGGGGGTGATGCCTCAGGACTGAGGTTTATGGGCATCGAACTGGTCGCAAGACCCAAAAGGGGTGGGGATTGGGACCGGAAAATATTGCAGAGGGAGACTTGGTGGATATTCCATCTTCAAACCGTAGCCCCTAATGGTCTAAACGAGCAATTGTCGTTTGGCTGCTATATTGTACCCTAAGAGCGAAACCATCCGGTTGTCCCCACCCCCCCCCCCCCCCTAGCTTCCCCCAGTAATTGGTTGCATTACTGTGAGAACAAATTGGACAACAACAAAAATTTCTGTTGGAGTGACATCTCGAACTAGGTCACCAAAACCCTCCCCTTTTGGGGATCGGATCAGTAGAGGCATATTGAAACATGGTTGCGTTGTAGCAATCAAGTGCCAACGACAGTCACCTGAAGAACCAGCTTATAAACTTAAATATTCCATTAGGAGAACCGCAGACCTGACGGACCAATGGAAATCATGTTAGATTGTGGTGGGAGCAGAGGTTGAACTTACTTGCCCTTTGATTTCATCCCTGCATCTCACTATAACAACCACCTCAAGCAAGTGTAGTGGAGACTTTAAGCCGCCTGTAACCTAACTAGGGAAGGCGGCGTTCCGACAGGCTACCTGGCATATACTGACCTCGGCTCCATTATTAGAGCATAGCGTTGTCATGGCTGCCTGGTAACAGGAATCCGCCTCCACGCTAGACGTCATAGGAAAACAGAGTATCATGTGACCATAGGCGGAACAGCGGCAGGACCACGTGACGATGACGCGTCTCGACGATGAGGGGGCGTTGTATGGAGGCGGGGCCTCTCGGCTTTTTAAATGACCCGCGAACCTGGCCTCACTGCCACTGCTACACGCGGGACGCCAGGGAATACCCTCCATCCATCCATATCTGGGAACGGTCATTACCAACGACTGGACAGATAAGCTGCTCATTACCTTATGCTTTTATACCAGACTGTTACTAGCATGAGATAAGTTATGTTGTACCGTCTCTTAAACGTCCGCTAGTGACATCACTGGTGGGGGATCGGTTACAATGTGTGTTAAACTGATACTATCAACTGACAGAATGCTTTTCTTATTGGAAGTGTATTGAATAGATACTTTCAGTTAATGAGAAGCATTTATGAATATATGATCACCGGTTTACTAGGTTTGGATTTAAGTCTTACCAAACAATATAACTAGGTTTGGTTAAGACTATTGACCTCTGGTTACTCCTGGTCTATCCTCCAGGTCTGGACACCTATACCTGGACATTGGTGTGCATTAAACATTGAGCACCTGAGATCTCTTTGTCCACACGGATAGAGGATTAAATACCAGGAATCACCACAGGCCTTACAAAATAGAGGGTGTCTCGGTCTCTAACTTTACAACGGTTGACCGATTGGAGGTCACACAATTGTTCATCTTCATACCTCATTTGCTGTACAGTTCTCCACCACTAGGGAGACTGTAAAAGCTTTGTGGGCTTGATTTATCAGTGTGCCCCCTGTGACCCTATTTTGTTGGATAACTGAGCCCAGCCTAAGGGCTCTCTAGATATAATTCTGTCCCCTGACGAATCAGGTAACACTGAGGAAACGCGTCGGGACTATACCACCATCATTAAGTGTTAATTATTTTGGATAACATATCTTATTTTGTGTATGAACGTGTCTGGTACTGTAGGCGATTTCACACCAGTTGTGGATTCGCTTGCTCTTGATTCATCACATTTATCTTTGCCATCTTTTTTGCCCCCTCCCCTGGTGCTAGGGTAACCACCTAAGGACCATTTCTGGCTATCGGGCAAAGCTGGGCAGTCCATCTTAAGGAAGGGTTGCAATAGGGATATTGTGTTAGATAGGAGGAGGATATAGAGTGACAGGGTGATCTAGGGAAAGTGACCCAGCACTGTGTCTCTCTGCCTTGGTACCTGGCTACCCTTCATCCTATCTCCCTACTTTATTACTATCCCTTATTGGTCCCTCCATATCTCCGCCCATTTTTTCAGGAGATAAGTGTTACTAGTGGCAACTATTCATCTTTGTCAAGCATAGTAGGGCCCATTATTTTATCTACGTACATCATTAAATGTTATGTTTTAAATATTATAAAGCTACCCGTTCACTGTGATTTCTAATATTGACCAAGGGTTTAGCCCATTACTTCATTATAGTTTGACCGACTTTAATTGGTTGTGTTAAATTATCATTTTTCTTTTTTGAGTATGGCTGGTTTCCTCTCCACTGGCGTTGACAAAAATATATTGCTCTCTGAAGCAAACGAGGTTTTCTCTGAGAAGACTTTGATTCAGAGTAAATACGCACCATCATTTAAGGCTGCCTTTAAGGATCTCACAAGAATATACAAGGAACAAATATCTTCATGGTGGGAGATTCAATCAATAGAAAACTATCTCAAAAATAAAATTGTACCCAGAGGTTTAAGAATTAGCCTGACCCCAGCTAATAGATGCAGATCTACATCCCTTATGAGCAAATGGGAGGAGGAAGCGACTAAAAGCTCCTTGAGATTTATGCATCTTTTGCTGGAGGAGGAAAGAACTAATCTGGTGAAATTAGAGAGTAATTTGAAAGAACAGATTGAACTCACACAGAAATTTGGGGGGGAAGCTGACTTTGCCAATAAGGAACTACAACTGAAGAACACTATTGACAAATTTCAGTTTCACCTCAAAGAGCGAAAACATCGCCAATTTAATAGAGATCTACAAGACTTTCGGGATAATAAGGTATATTCCACACTAGATCGCAACACATCGCAGACCAGACGTCCAGACGTGGACGCCTCATCTAGCGATACAGAGGTCTCAGAAAACGAGAAGGAGAGTGGTCAGACACACAGAGGTAGGGGAAGGGGCTATAAGAAAACTCAAAATAACAGGGGTAGAGGAGGAAGGAATAATCAGAGAGGAAGACAGGATCAGGGTGGGTCCGATTTTTTAGAAACACCCTACCCCCTACGCAACCGAGGGCCTCAAAGATCACCACCCCAGACCAACAAGGGAGTGGGCAACATAACCAAATAATCAACCTCTCTAACCAACAATTGCAGGACCCAGAGATGTGTTTACTTAGCAGGGGCCTGTCCTTTGTCCCCACCTCTAGCTTCAGCCTCTTCAACTGGGTTAGAGATATCCATCTCTTTGCCAGAAAGCTTAAATGGCGCAAACATTTTGCGCTTGTGGCTAGGCGAGAGAGCAAGGAGATGGGTATTTCACCCGACATCCTTCAAGATGTTCGCCTTCTATACAGCCTGAGTGATAGTATTCCCCAGGAGGGCAAAGGCCCGTTTACCTCACTCAGAAACAAAAGCCTAAAGATGCCTCCGTTGGGGGACCCAACTTGTATAGATGTTTTTGTGAACCAGGTGTGTCGTGATCTTACTAATCTGATATCTAGTCATGGTGGCTTCAATTGCAGCAAAAGCGAGTATAAAGCCTTGCTGGATTTGGAGAAAAAGAAAAATCTTATCATCAAACCCTCGGACAAGGGGGGGAACATCGTCTTGATGAACACCATTGACTATGCCAACATGTGTCATGCCTTACTTGACGACAGGAACACTTATGAAAAACTGAAGTGTGATCCCACTGAGAAATATCAGAGTGAGTTAATTGACATGTTACGACTGGCAAAAACCAATGACCTGATTTCTGGTGATGAATTTGAATACCTGTATAAGAAACATCCTACACTAGCCACCTTTTATAGCCTACCCAAGGTGCATAAGGGTGGTTTCCCTGTTAAGGGACGCCCGATTGTTTCGGGCGTGAACAGCTTGACCCAAAACTTGGGGATCTACCTAGATCATATATTGGCACCATTTGTGAAAACACTGCCCTCATACCTAAGGGATACGAGTGACCTTCTTGGTCGCCTGGAGGGCATCAGCTTGGAGGAGGGGACCTCCCTAGCCTCTATTGATGTTGAGGCCCTCTACTCGTCCATACCTCATCACCTCGGGATGAGGGCAGTGGAATCATTCCTGTACACTAGGGGCCAACAGTTTTTTCCACATAATGTTTTCGTCCTGCAACTACTTAATTTCGTCCTTACAAGGAATTACTTTCTCTTTGACGGAGTCCTCTACCACCAGCTCAGGGGCACCGCGATGGGGAGTTCATGTGCCCCGTCGTATGCCAATTTGTTCCTGGGCTGGTGGGAGAGGACTCTGGTCTTTGGTGACGCTCCCAATAGACACATTTCCTGTATCGTCACTTGGGCAAGATTCATTGACGATGTCTTTGTCGTCTGGAAAGGGGGAGAAACTGAATTCTCAAATTTTGTTAAGTCTCTTAATGTAAATGACATAAACATGAAGTTTACCTCTGTCTTTGAAACGAACACTCTGCCTTTCTTGGACATCTCCATCTCAAGGGGAAGGGATGACTTGATTCAAACTGACATCTTTAGGAAACCCACCTCCACAAATTCACTCCTACATTGGAGCAGTCACCACCCTTTCCCTTTGAAAAGGGGAATACCAGTGGGACAGTACCTGCGCATTAGGAGGAACTGTTCCACCTGGGAAACATTCAAAACCCAGGCGGACGACCTTAGAAGTCGTTTCTGGGAAAGGGGATATCCAGATGCGGTTCTAAAAAGTGCCTTCAAAAGAGCGTGTGGTAGTAAAAGAGATGAACTCCTCTATCCTAAACCTAAAATACCGGATACTGGTTTAATACGCCTTATTGGTACTTTTGATGATTGTTCTGCAGAGGTTAAACAGATATTGAAGAACCACTGGGAGGTTCTCCTCATGGACCCAGACATCAAGGTGGTTATCCCGGAAACAGCACAGGTCACCTACCGTAGGGGCCTGAGCCTTAGGGATCGCCTTGTACACAGCCACTACAGCGACACACGTGATTCTAAAGAGACATGGCTCCAACGTCCAATCGGCTGTTTTCGCTGTAGTGGTTGTGTGGCATGTGGACACATTCAAAAGGGACGGTCATTCCAGGCCAATGTCACCGGCAAGTGTCACCAAATCAGACATTTCATTAATTGTCGCACCAGGGGAGTGATCTACAGGGCCAACTGCATATGCGGTCTTGAATACATTGGGAAAACCACCCGTGAGTTGCGACGCCGGATAGGTGAACATTTGGGGGACATTAGAAATGACAAAGACACACCCATTGCTAAACATATCAACATGATGCATGGGGGTGATGCCTCAGGACTGAGGTTTATGGGCATCGAACTGGTCGCAAGACCCAAAAGGGGTGGGGATTGGGACCGGAAAATATTGCAGAGGGAGACTTGGTGGATATTCCATCTTCAAACCGTAGCCCCTAATGGTCTAAACGAGCAATTGTCGTTTGGCTGCTATATTGTACCCTAAGAGCGAAACCATCCGGTTGTCCCCCCCCCCCCCCCCCCCCCCTAGCTTCCCCCAGTAATTGGTTGCATTACTGTGAGAACAAATTGGACAACAACAAAAATTTCTGTTGGAGTGACATCTCGAACTAGGTCACCAAAACCCTCCCCTTTTGGGGATCGGATCAGTAGAGGCATATTGAAACATGGTTGCGTTGTAGCAATCAAGTGCCAACGACAGTCACCTGAAGAACCAGCTTATAAACTTAAATATTCCATTAGGAGAACCGCAGACCTGACGGACCAATGGAAATCATGTTAGATTGTGGTGGGAGCAGAGGTTGAACTTACTTGCCCTTTGATTTCATCCCTGCATCTCACTATAACAACCACCTCAAGCAAGTGTAGTGGAGACTTTAAGCCGCCTGTAACCTAACTAGGGAAGGCGGCGTTCCGACAGGCTACCTGGCATATACTGACCTCGGCTCCATTATTAGAGCATAGCGTTGTCATGGCTGCCTGGTAACAGGAATCCGCCTCCACGCTAGACGTCATAGGAAAACAGAGTATCATGTGACCATAGGCGGAACAGCGGCAGGACCACGTGACGATGACGCGTCTCGACGATGAGGGGGCGTTGTATGGAGGCGGGGCCTCTCGGCTTTTTAAATGACCCGCGAACCTGGCCTCACTGCCACTGCTACACGCGGGACGCCAGGGAATACCCTCCATCCATCCATATCTGGGAACGGTCATTACCAACGACTGGACAGATAAGCTGCTCATTACCTTATGCTTTTATACCAGACTGTTACTAGCATGAGATAAGTTATGTTGTACCGTCTCTTAAACGTCCGCTAGTGACATCACTGGTGGGGGATCGGTTACAATGTGTGTTAAACTGATACTATCAACTGACAGAATGCTTTTCTTATTGGAAGTGTATTGAATAGATACTTTCAGTTAATGAGAAGCATTTATGAATATATGATCACCGGTTTACTAGGTTTGGATTTAAGTCTTACCAAACAATATAACTAGGTTTGGTTAAGACTATTGACCTCTGGTTACTCCTGGTCTATCCTCCAGGTCTGGACACCTATACCTGGACATTGGTGTGCATTAAACATTGAGCACCTGAGATCTCTTTGTCCACACGGATAGAGGATTAAATACCAGGAATCACCACAGGCCTTACAAAATAGAGGGTGTCTCGGTCTCTAACTTTACAACGGTTGACCGATTGGAGGTCACACAATTGTTCATCTTCATACCTCATTTGCTGTACAGTTCTCCACCACTAGGGAGACTGTAAAAGCTTTGTGGGCTTGATTTATCAGTGTGCCCCCTGTGACCCTATTTTGTTGGATAACTGAGCCCAGCCTAAGGGCTCTCTAGATATAATTCTGTCCCCTGACGAATCAGGTAACACTGAGGAAACGCGTCGGGACTATACCACCATCATTAAGTGTTAATTATTTTGGATAACATATCTTATTTTGTGTATGAACGTGTCTGGTACTGTAGGCGATTTCACACCAGTTGTGGATTCGCTTGCTCTTGATTCATCACATTTATCTTTGCCATCTTTTTTGCCCCCTCCCCTGGTGCTAGGGTAACCACCTAAGGACCATTTCTGGCTATCGGGCAAAGCTGGGCAGTCCATCTTAAGGAAGGGTTGCAATAGGGATATTGTGTTAGATAGGAGGAGGATATAGAGTGACAGGGTGATCTAGGGAAAGTGACCCAGCACTGTGTCTCTCTGCCTTGGTACCTGGCTACCCTTCATCCTATCTCCCTACTTTATTACTATCCCTTATTGGTCCCTCCATATCTCCGCCCATTTTTTCAGGAGATAAGTGTTACTAGTGGCAACTATTCATCTTTGTCAAGCATAGTAGGGCCCATTATTTTATCTACGTACATCATTAAATGTTATGTTTTAAATATTATAAAGCTACCCGTTCACTGTGATTTCTAATATTGACCAAGGGTTTAGCCCATTACTTCATTATAGTTTGACCGACTTTAATTGGTTGTGTTAAATTGGCAGATAAGAATACAATAGTCCTTAGAAAGTTTTATCCAGTTTGTGTATCTTAGCCATCCAAATGACTAATTAATTGCCGTCTAAGATAACTGAGCTCTTCTCTAAAAAAAAATCCTCTTAGTAGAAAACCAGCTTATATGCTTCTACAGAATATACTCTCATTGATACATATGTGGCATAATATATATATATATATATATATATATAACTGACAACACAGAAAATCCGCAGCACTCCTTGAAGTAAAAAATGTGCAGTTTATTCACACATGTCATTTCTCAAGTCAAGTGAACATAAAGTGCATACGTGCATATATAAATACATCTTCACATCGTGACCAATTAGTTCATCAACCAATGCAGTCATAGTGCACTCCCCTGCCAGGGTAAGCTGCAATTCATATAATTAACTCCACATGTTAACACACGCACCAGTTAATCTCAGTGCATATCAGTGATATTCTCAGTAGTGATTAATCATCGTAGGTGTACAAAAGTGCATATAAAAATAAACAGTGCAATTAAAAACCTAACTGTAATACCTTGCCGGGAATTTATGAGGAGGAGTACACGGAGAAGGCGTCTTTTACTTGTGTGGAGCCACGCCACTCTTCCGTGTCTGCTGCTCCTTAGTGCGCATGTGTCAGTCCCTCTTCCCTTGTGACGCAGTACATGACCATTTTACGTCACCCCTGGGCGGAGACCCAACGTGATCACGCCCGATCGACCGTACCAGCATCCATCGCGCACATCATATATGCGCCAGTGCACTGCACTAGTCGTCCGCGCCCCATCACTGGTCTAAATCTGCCATTTTTAGTTAGGGCAATCATTTGGGCAATGCTTTACACCTCTATTTCTCCTAATAATTCCTCTTCATACTTACTACCCGGCATAGGCAAAAAGTCTAGATAGCAATTTAAACAATATATACATATAGATATGTCATATATTTAACATGAACATATCACTGTAGCTTCTATTAAATCCACCATATACAATATACAGAATACGTCAGATCACACGCCCTATGGACAGGATATTAGCTAACCATTCCTCCTGTAACCCTAAATTCGACATTTAGCCCTTTGGGTTTCAGTGTATCTAACCGGAAAATCCACCTAAGCTCAGTTTTCTTTAATATATTCAATCGATCTCCTCCTCTATCTAAAGGTTTAACATGATCTATGATCATAAATCTCAGATCACTGTCACGGGGTTCCGAAGGTGCACTCGGTCCCCCATTGCCCGCAGAACTGTTGCTTAGCTTTTGGAATGAGGTTCTGTGTTTGACTTCATTCCCAGGGCGGCTTTACTAGCTGGGTGGCTCCCTGCTCCTAGTCTGCCTTGAGCGCCGAGCTGATCACTCGGTGCTCGACTGGTTGGTCTGTCGGTCATGTGACGCTGGCCACGTCACATGACCCTCACTCCCTACTATAAATACAGGCAGCCTGCTGGCTACAGGTTGCCTGTTAATTTCTAGGTTCCTGGCTATTTGTTGGACTGCTGAATACTTACCTGATCCTGTTCCCTGACCATCCTTTTGCCTGATCCTCCTGTACTGCGCTTCCGTCCTGGTATTGTGACCTCGGCTCCCACCTGACTACTCTCTTAGGACTCCTCTTGTACTTCTCTGCTCTCCTGGTATTTATGACCTCGGCTTCTCCTGACAATTCTCTGCTTGCTCCATTTGTACTTTACAGCTTTCCTGGTATTGACTCGGTCCGTTCACGTCCTGTTGTTTGTCTGTCTGTCATCCCTGCACTTACTCCAAGTTAGGGATTGCCGTCCAGTTGTCCCCTGTCATTAGGACTCGCGAGGCAAGTAGGCAGGGCCAGGGGTAAGGGTGGAGCGCAGTGGTCACTTCCCTCCCCCCTGTGTGTTTGTGTACGCGACCGTTACAGATTAACAGGCCCAATAACCACTGTATTATGAATCCTCTGGTGACCCTGACTGACCATGTCTCTAATCTGACGCAGAGGGTGCAGGAGTTAGGGGAAAAACTCAGTTCTTTTGAGTTAGGGCAAGGTTCTTCCACTCCTCAGGCCTCCAGTCCGCATTTTGAGCCCCAGATTAAGCTCCCAGAACCCTTTTCTGGAGACCGGAGGAAGTTTCTCTCTTTTAAGGAGAGTTGCAAACTTTACTTCCGTTTGCGCCCCGTGTCTTCTGGCCCCGAGAGTCAACGCGTGGGCATTATCATTTCCCGATTACAGGGTGATCCCCAGGACTGGGCGTTCTCTTTACCTGCTGGCACCAGTTGTTTATATTCTGTGGAGGGGTTCTTTCAGGCCTTGGGTACCCTCTATGATGAACCAGACAGGGCTCTAGTAGCCGAGACGGCTCTAAAGGCACTGGTTCAGGGCAATTTACCAGCGGAGGATTATTGCACCCAATTCAGAAGGTGGTGTGTCCCCTCAGGATGGAACGAACCAGCCCTGAAGAGTCAGTTCAGGTCAGGTCTGTCTGATAAATTAAAGGATCTTCTGGTCAGTTATAAACTTCCAGAGACCTTAGAGGAGATGATGACCCTTGTTGTCCAACTTGACCGACGGATTAGAGAGAGACGACAGGAACAACAGTTCTCTTCCCAGATGGTGGTCCAGCTAGAGGCCTATCCCAGAGACAATGCTGAGGTCTCCACCGAGGAACCCATGCAGGTTGGCATGACCCGAGGGAATCTTCGCCGCAGACGTGGAGAATGCTTTTACTGTGGAGATCCTGACCATTGGATCAACCAGTGTCCTAAGAAGGTCCTCTCTGTCAAGTCTCCTAAGACAAGGCAACCTAAAGACCAGGTACACCCTGAATTTTCTAAATGTAAGCTTTCGGTACCCATTACGATTTCTCTGGGAGTAGATAAATGGCCGGGTAAGGCCTTTATTGATTCTGGCTCAGCGGCTAGCTTTATTGACTCTGAGTATGCTGTAAGATTGGCTATTCCTATGTTTGCCTTACCAACTCCTATCCATGTCATGGCTATTGATGCTACTCCTCTTATTGGTGGTACGGTGAGCTTATGTACCTCGGAGATTTCTCTAACCGTGGGTGTGTGCCACTCAGAGAGATGTTCGCTTCTAGTCCTGGAGAACCTACCTGCTGAGGTGGTACTAGGGTTGCCTTGGCTCCGACTACATAACCCCACTATAGATTGGTCCAATGGGGAGTTGGTGAGATGGGGGCCTAAGTGTGACTCGTGCTTGTCCATGGTACAGGCTGGGGTCTCAGTAAAGTCTGATACTTTACCCTCTGTTGTTAGAGAATATTCTGATGTATTCTCATCACCAACCCCGGAGGTTCTACCCCCCCATAGACCTTATGATTGTACCATAGAGCTAGTAGAGGGGGCCAAGTTTCCTAAAGGACGAATTTATAATCTTTCTATGCCCGAACGCAAGGCCATGGAAGATTATATTAAGGAGAGGCTTGGTAAAGGGCATATTAGACCTTCTGTCTCTCCTATGGGGGCAGGGTTTTTCTTCGTTAAGAAAAAAGATGGTGGTCTTAGGCCATGTATCGATTACCGGAGATTAAATAAAATCACTGTCCAGAATAGATACTCCCTCCCATTGATTCCGGATTTATTTAACCAGGTTCTGGGGGCAACCTGGTTTTCCAAAATTGACCTGAAAAGGGCATACAATCTAATCCGAATCAAGGAGGGAGACGAATGGAAGACGGCGTTCAATACTCCGGTAGGACACTTTGAATATCAAGTGATGCCTTTTGGACTCAGCAATGCCCCAGCTGTGTTCCAAAACTTCATGAATGACATTCTTAGGGAGTACTTAGGTAAATTTGTTATTGTCTATCTTGACGACATTTTGATATTCTCTCCTGACTTCGAATCCCATGTGTCTCATGTTAAACAAGTATTAGAGGTGTTGAGGGAGAATCAGCTATCCGCTAAACAAGAGAAATGTGTCTTTTGTGTACAGGAGATTCTGTTTCTAGGGCATGTTCTGACTCCTCACGCCTTCAAGATGGATCCTGGTAAGGTACTAGCAATTAAGGAATGGGTAAGACCTTCATCCTTAAAGGCCTTACAACGGTTCTTAGGTTTCGCCAATTACTATCGTAAATTTATTATGAATTTTTCCGTAATTGCTAAACCGTTGACCGACCTTACTAAGAAAGGGGCGGATTTGGAGAATTGGTCTACTGAGGCCATTTCTTCATTTGAAAAATTAAAAAAGGCATTTAGTAGCGCTCCCATTCTGATCCAGCCTGATCAGGAGAAACCTTTTATTGTGGAGGTGGATGCGTCCGAGGACGGCGTAGGAGCAGTCCTTTCACAAGGTCCTGCTAGCCTCACTAATCTGAGACCATGTGCCTTCTTCTCCAGGAAATTCTCTCCCACAGAGAGAAACTACGACATAGGGAATAGGGAGCTGCTGGCCATTAAATGGGCATTTGAGGAGTGGAGGCATTTCCTGGAGGGGGCAAGACATTGTGTAACTGTTGTCACTGACCATAAAAACCTTATGTTTCTCGAGTCTGCTAAGAGGTTGAATCCCCGTCAAGCCAGATGGGCTCTGTTTTTTACTTGTTTTGATTTTTCCATCACGTTCAGGCCGGGAAGTAAAAATGTGAAGGTGGACGCATTATCTCGGAGCTTCCAGGCTTTTCAACCTACTGAGGTACCACCTGAATCCATCCTACCAGCAAAAATCTTCTTAGCAGCTCTTACCCAGGATATCTCGGCTCGCATTAGGTCTGAACAACATCTGGCACCGGTATCCACCCCAACAGATAAGTTGTTTGTTCCCGTACAATTTCGTCTCCGGCTTTTGGGTGAGTGTCACGATTCTGCCTTTTGCGGACATCTGGGTGTTGAGGGCACTAAGGATCTGGTTTCTAGATCTTATTGGTGGCCCACTCTAACTAGGGATGTCAAGTCCTACGTGTCAGCCTGTGAGGTTTGTGCCAGGTCCAAGACACCTAGGAATCGCCCTGCTGGTAACCTACGACCCCTACCCATTCCCAGTAGACCCTGGTCCCATATCTCGATGGACTTTATAACTGACCTACCGCTGGCAGAGGGTAAGACTGTGGTTTGGGTAGTGGTCGATAGGTTTAGCAAGATGGTTCATTTCATTCCCCTGTCTAAACTTCCGAATGCTAAAACCCTGGCGTCTATTTTTGTGAGAGAGATTGTTTGTTTACATGGCATCCCGGAAAATATTGTTTCTGACAGGGGTGTGCAGTTTGTGTCCAAATTCTGGAGGGCCTTCTGTCAAAGATGTAAAATTTTATTGTCTTTTTCTTCCGCCTACCATCCTGAGAGTAATGGGCAGACTGAACGCCTTAATCAGTCTGTGGAACAATTCTTGAGGTTGTATGTTGCTGATGACCAGCAATTATGGGTCAAATTCCTTCCGTTGGCTGAATTTGCTTTGAATAACCGTGTCAATTCTTCTGCTGGGGTCTCCCCTTTCTTTTGTAACCATGGTTTTCATCCCCGTTTTCATTCTGGGTCGTCCGTCTCCTCCTCTAACCCTGAAGCGGATAAACTCTCCTCCGAACTGTGCACAGTTTGGGCCCGGGTTCAATCGAACCTAGAAAAGGCTCAATGTTCTCAAAAACTCAAGGCCGATAGGAGACGTTCAAGGGGGGTAAACTTTCAGGTTGGGGATAAAGTATGGTTGTCCTCCAAGAATCTATCTCTCAAGGTAACTTCTAAAAAATTTGCTCCTCGTTTTATTGGACCATATAAGATCACGGAAGTGATTAACCCGGTATCTTTTAGGTTGGAGCTGCCTGAATCATTCCACATTCATAATGTGTTCCATAAATCTCTGCTTAAAAAATATTTTGAACCGGTAGTACCATCAAAAGCCTCGCCTCCACCGGTTCTTGTTAATGATGCTGTCGAGTATGTGGTGTCTAAAATAGTGGATGTCCGGAAGGTGCGTAATTCCTTGCAGTACCTGATTCACTGGAAGGGGTATGGACCTGAAGAGAGATCTTGGGTACCTGCCAGGGAGGTTCATGCTCCTAGACTTGTTCGTAAATTTCATTTAGAACACCCTGAAAAGCCATCGCCTGAAGTCTTGGGTCCGGTGGCCCCTCGTAAAAGGGGGGGTACTGTCACGGGGTTCCGAAGGTGCACTCGGTCCCCCATTGCCCGCAGAACTGTTGCTTAGCTTTTGGAATGAGGTTCTGTGTTTGACCTCATTCCCAGGGCGGCTTTACTAGCTGGGTGGCTCCCTGCTCCTAGTCTGCCTTGAGCGCCGAGCTGATCACTCGGTGCTCGACTGGTTGGTCTGTCGGTCATGTGACGCTGGCCACGTCACATGACCCTCACTCCCTACTATAAATACAGGCAGCCTGCTGGCTACAGGTTGCCTGTTAATTTCTAGGTTCCTGGCTATTTGTTGGACTGCTGAATACTTACCTGATCCTGTTCCCTGACCATCCTTTTGCCTGATCCTCCTGTACTGCGCTTCCGTCCTGGTATTGTGACCTCGGCTCCCACCTGACTACTCTCTTAGGACTCCTCTTGTACTTCTCTGCTCTCCTGGTATTTATGACCCCGGCTTCTCCTGACAATTCTCTGCTTGCTCCATTTGTACTTTGCAGCTTTCCTGGTATTGACTCGGTCCGTTCACGTCCTGTTGTTTGTCTGTCTGTCATCCCTGCACTTACTCCAAGTTAGGGATTGCCGTCCAGTTGTCCCCTGTCATTAGGACTCGCGAGGCAAGTAGGCAGGGCCAGGGGTAAGGGTGGAGCGCAGTGGTCACTTCCCTCCCCCCTGTGTGTTTGTGTACGCGACCGTTACAATCACTTTCCTTATGATTTTTTTCCACAAAATGTTTCGACACGGGCAAATCCCTTCTTTTATTTCTAATGGATTGTCTGTGGTTATTCAACCTAGTCTTTAGATCACACGTGGTTTCACCAACGTAGAGCTGTTTGCAAGGGCACCATAATACATATATCACCCATGACGAAGCACAGGTGAGATAATGCCTTATATTAAAGATCTCTCCCGTGTCTGGATCTTTAATATAAGGCATTATATTTCATACAGTAATGTGGATATACAGAGGATCATGGGAAATGTGGAGGGGGATGCTGCCTTCCTCAATGTACCCTCGGCTATTAACATCAAGAGGGATTATGAAAGCATGACCGAAAAATTGCTATCCACCGAGCTACACTCGCTGACATTAGCGCAATATTATAAAAATAAACGCATACCAAGGGGGATGCGGTCCCGCCTAAAGCCAAATATGTTTTCTCAAGATGGCGAATTTAGAGCACGTTTTGAAGCCATTTCAAACAAATATGCGATGGATATTATGTTGCTCAATATTGAGTTTTCACAGAGAGAAATGGTGGCACTGAAGAGTAAATTGCAGGACACTGAACAACAGCTTAAATTGACCGTGTCTATTAATTAAGCTGATGCATTTCTGGAGAAACAACAATCTTTCCTGGAAAAAATGCGGAAAGACCTTGAGGAGGTTAAAAGGTCAAAGTGGCACAGAGACCAGAATGACTACACATCTGGTCATGTCTACACCTGGGAACAACCTTGGCATATGGATCGGAGTCTGCTGCCTAAAAAGATATCGAAACGGAATAAAGATACCAACAAAGATGATTGAGAAACAAAGATGCAAATGATGATTCCAACTCTAGTCAGCCTGGAACTTTTTTAGGTCTACGTGTTGCTATGGGAGACGCCCCACGAGACGGGGAGGTCTCAGACACAGAAGATCTGGGAAAAACCAGAGCACAGAGATTAACGAGGATCAACAACTCCAGACAGACGAACATACCAAAGAAGAAATAATATCAAATGTGGTGGTAAACATTTCATCTTATACATTGACTGAATATGAATTGAAAGCACTGAACAAAGGACTTTCCTTCTGTCCACAGGTTAAGCCTGATTGGTTCCAGTTGGAGCTGGACTTGAACCGCCTCTTCAGGAATTTAAAACTGAGGGTGTGGTTCGACTCCGGTTCCTCTGGTACCATAAAAACCAATGAGGCCAGTAATCTTGATGGTCAATTGACTTTGAAACAGTTTGGTCTGCATTTAAAAAGTGATTTCTTTCCTCTTGTCAATTCACATGCCCTAGAGTGTTTTTCGGAGGCGGTTAAGAGAGATGTAGCCATATTGAGAAAAAATACTCAATCTGATACCTTCAAAAAACCAAATATCACGGCACAGGAAATGTCTGCTTTGGAGAGTTTGTCTAGTAACCCCGATCTCACCATCAAGCCTGCGGACAAGGGTGGTGGGATCGTGGTTATGGACACCTCTACATACATTAAGGAGATACAAAGGCAATTGGGCGAACCTGGTGTCTATGAACCTTTGGTCAGGGACCCCAGATTCGATATTGCCAGGAAAATTGATGTACATTTGACTGTTGCGATACAGGACGGTATCATTGATAGACAACTTAAAGAATTTTTGGTGGTGAAGTCCCCGGTTACACCCACTATATATGTATTACCAAAAATACACAAAAGGTTGGTCGACCCCCCGGGGCGGCCAATAATTTCAGGTAGGAATTCGATTTTATCAAATATAAAAGTACTGAGAGAGTATGCTATGGGTGCTAAGTCATACATTAGGGATACCGGAGACTTCATCACCAAAATTAAAGGAATGCGGGTCCCAAAGGGGGCGATTTTGGCATCTTTTGACATAGTGTCATTGTACACGTCGATTAACCATGGTAAGGGTCTGGCGGCTGTAGTGGAGATGTTGCGACATTCGGATTACTCCACTCCAGCACGTCAGTTTATATTGACACTGTTGGAGCTGTCCTTGAGGAACAACTATTTTGTGTTCCAGGGACAGTTTTACTTGCAGACGATGGGCGCGGCAATGGGGTCCAATGCTGCGCCCACTTATGCAAATATTTTTGTGCGGTCATTTGAGGAACGTCTTGTCTATGTATCTCCCCACTTCAACCAGGTTTTGACGTGGTGGAGGTACATAGACGATATCTTCCTCATTTGGGTTGGCACCATGGAACAGCTGATGGACTTTCACGTATTTTTGAACTCTCTTGACCGGGAGATCCAATTTACGTTAACGGCATCGGTTGACCGGGTGCAGTACTTGGACACCCAAGTATACATCGAGGATGACCAGGTACATATGGATTTGAACATCAAATTCACAGATAAGAATACATTATTGCATTTTACGAGTGGGCACCCAAGAAGGATGGTGGATTCTCTGCTGTTCAGTCAAATGCTTCGAGTACGGAGAATAGTTGATAAAGATGAGAATATGAATGTAGCAATGGATAATATGGAACAATCCTTCATAGACAGGGGGTATCCTAGAAGGCTAGTGAAAAAACATGCTGATAGAGCAAAAGCAACCCCCAGGGAGGAGTTGCTGACCTCTAAACAAAGACAGGCGAATGATAGATTGCCTTTTGTATCATCATATAGTGAGTTGAGTCCAAGCATCGAAAGGATAGTGAGGCGACATTGGGGACTACTAAGTAGTGGTCACCCCAATATCGCTGCTTTTAAAAAACCGCCTATGATGGCATATAAAAGAGCAGGGAACATCAGGGATAAGGTTGTACACTCCAGTGTGCCTGAAAAGGGTCAATTAAGACAGACGTTTCTTAAGACAAGGCGCACGGGCTCTTTCCCGTGTCTGGGATGTGTGAACTGCAAGCTGATGGTGAAGGGATCAGTATTCGCACATCCAGACACGGGAGAGATCTTTAATATAAGGCATTATCTCACCTGTGATTCGTCATGGGTGATTATTATTATGTATTATGGTGCCCTTGCAAACAGCTCTACGTTGGTGAAACCACGTGTGATCTAAAGACTAGGTTGAATAACCACAGACAATCCATTAGGAATAAAAGAAGGGATTTGCCCGTGTCGAAACATTTTGTGGAAAAAAATCATAAGGAAAGTGATCTGAGATTTATGATCATAGATCATGTTAAACTTTTAGATAGAGGAGGAGATCGATTGAATATATTAAAGAAAACTGAGCTTAGGTGGATTTTCCGGTTAGATACACTGAAACCCAAAGCAGAAAGAAGTTGAGAAAAATCCAGCTCCACTTTAAAGGAATTGCGTTTATTCAGCTTGCGGTTAAAAACTCATCCAAGAAATACAAAAATTTAGCAGTCTTGTCTTGTCTACATGTTTCGGGCTATCAGAGACATTTCCAGCCCTTCTTCATGACACAGAAAGACATTAAAAGTGAGACCTTTTAAAGGGGAGGGTGCACCTGTGTTCACTAATTGTTTCCACAGGCCTGTAACCGCCCCCAGGAAAAGGTGCCACACTTCCAGTTAACTCTTCTCATGAAAAATAAAATGAAAGAAAAAACAAAAATATATAACCATATGTATGCATAGAGAAAATAAAAGTATAATGACTATGAAAAAAACTATGTCATACAAGGGTATACATATATAGAGGATACATGGGGTATGAGCCGGATATACAGCAATATTCTAGCAAACCATGGTGGAATGTAATGGAAATCAGGTCACCAGAAATGTGTTGTAGCATTCTCAGGAAAGGAAGAAATTCACATGCCAAAATATTATTAGCATGAGAATTATTGCTGCAAAATCAGATCTAGGCGTTTATTGAGCCCCTCAGGTTGGCGTGTATTCAGTGAAAAAATCCAAAAGGATTCCCTGTTTAATAATTTTCTTCTATGGTCTCCCCCACGTTTAGGCAGAAAAACTTTTTCTATGCCTTGTACTATCATATCTGATGTGTCCCCACCATGGCAGACAGCAAAATGCAGACTAGCTGCAGACACATTGCGACTGCCATGGTGGGGCACATCAGAGATGTGTTTGCGTATCCTAGATTTTATTGCATTAATAGTACAACCCACGTATTGCAGTTTGCACTTTGTGCAGGTGATCAAGTATACAGCGTGGGTTGTATTGCAGTTAAGATACGCTTTCATTGGAAAAACTCTGTTGTTTACAGTTGAGGAAAAGGTTTTGGATTTCATCATATGTGTGCAGCAAATGCATCTGTGGTGTCCACACCTATAACTCCCCTTGGTCCTAAGCCACACAGGTTGCGACTTTTTGTCTTCTTGGTATAGGCTAGGGCTGACATAGTTTGCAATTGTGGGCGCCCGTCTGGCTGCGCATTTAACCCCATCTGCAACTATGTCAGTCCATTCTCTGTCATAAGACAGGACAGGAAAATGTTTTTTTATATAATATGACATATGTGTTGGTACTCTGTACTATATTGTGTTACAAACAGATTCCTTCTGTCCTTGTCCTTGATAATGTTGTTTGTGTTTCTATTTTTGTTTTCACTATTAGTGCCTATATCCAGTAGTGGAACCTCCTTATGCACAGGATTTTGCTGTTTGGGATAAAGGAGGGATCCCCTTTCAATGGTTGAGACCTGAGCTATAGCATCTTTTACATGTTTGATGCTATAGCCTCTTTTACCCAGTCTATGGCAAATATGTCCAGCTTCCTCCATGAAGCCAATTTCCTCCGTGCAATTCCTTTTTGCACGGATGATTTCCCCCCTGGGTATATTGGCAGTTACATGTTTAGGATGACATGATGTCGCATGTAATGTGGTATTACCTGCCATAGGTTTCCTATATGTGCAGGTGGATACCTGACTGGTGGCGGGGTCCCCCCTCAGGCGCAAATCCAAAAAGGCCACCTCCAGCGTGTCATAATAGACACTAAAGGAGATGGTATCCACACAGGAATTGATGTAACCACAAAAGGATGGTATGGCCGCCACATCGCCCGTCCAGATCAGGATCAGGTCATCGATGTAACGGCCATACCACCTGATGTGGTGCCAGAAAGGGTGGGTGTCGATGAAGAGAAAACACCTCTCCCACCATGCCATAAAAATATTGGCGATGGAGGGAGAGAATTTAGCCCCCATCGAAACCCCCGATGTCTGGAGATAAAATTTATTGTTGAACATGAAGAAATTGCGCCTGAGGAGGAAGTCCACCACCATCAGGACATATTCCTGCAAGCCTGCAGTAATGTTGCCATATATCTGTAGGAACCAGGTTAGGGATTTAATGGCCAATTCATGGGGAATATTGGTATACAGGGACACCACGTCTGCTGTGATCCAAACATAATTTGAGGACCATTCAATGTTATCGATTGTTTGTAAAACAGACGTGGTGTCCCTGAGATAACCCGGTATTAATGGTATGAGTGGCTGAAGTATGGAATCAACCCATTGTGACATTCTCTCTGAAAAGGAGCCAATGCCCGCTACAATTGGCCTAAGGGGAGGTGGAAAAACATTTTTATGTGTTTTGGGAAGTGCATGGAACACTGGGATGACTGGGGACATGGTATAAATATACTCTGATTCTTTTTTGGTTAGGAAGCCTGATTGGATCCCTAAATCCAAGATGGCCCTGAGTTCCTTCTGAAAAGAGGGGAGGGGGTTGTCGCTGAGAGTGACATAAACTGATGTGTCACTGAGCATGGATTCTATCAGGGTCCTGTAGAGACCACTGTCCAGCACGACAACCCCGCCCCCCTTATCAGATTGTTTAATTACAACATCAGCTCTTGTTTTAAGATCCTGGAGTGCCTTTTTTTCTTTTTTGGAAATATTGCTGCAACCCCCACTATCATGGTTGATCTGATCATGCAGCAAAACTAGATCACGTTCCACCAAATCCTGATATCTATCCAGTGCTGGAGATCTGGACTGAATTGGATAAAAATCCTGATTTTTTGTATGAAAATGCATGGACCTATTATGTAGATCCAGATCATCCAGAACTGTATTAGACTCTTGTAATTCACAAATATGCATCATTTCATGGAAACTCATATATCTATTTTCTAAAGTAATCGCATCAATACAGACAGTGGGATCACTATTGGATGCAACAGGGTGATCGGCGTCCCCAGCCCCCGCAGCACTAACATCATTACCACCCACCTGAAAATGCCGGCGGAGAGTGAGGGCGCGGGCCAGTCTGTTAACATCCAAGAGAGTCCTGTACAGGTCAAATTGACAGGTAGGAGAAAAGGTTAAGCCTCTTTTGAGTATGCTGATATCATCAGCTGACAATATGGAAGCAGATAGGTTAATTACTTCCAGTTCATCCTGTCATTTTTGTATCTTATCGGATATCGGCGGTTTGCCATGTTTTCGGCCTGCTCTCCGTTTTTTGAAACCGCTTTATGTGAAACAGTCTCTTGACTTTGTGCGGCCTGCGCCGATGGCGAGATGAAATCCTGTTCGGAATCAGCAGAATCCAAATCTGTTGAGCTGAATGAGAGAAACCCAAAGGGCTAAATGTCGAGTTTAGGGTTACAGGAGGAATGGTTAGCTAATATCCTGTCCATAGGACGTGTGATCTGACGTATTCTGTATATTGTATATGGTGGATTTAATAGAAGCTACAGTGATATGTTCATGTTAAATATATGACATATCTATATGTATATATTGTTTAAATTGCTATCTAGACTTTTTGCCTATGCCGGGTAGTAAGTATGAAGAGGAATTATTAGGAGAAATAGAGGTGTAAAGCATTGCCCAAATGATTGCCCTAACTAAAAATGGCAGATTTAGACCAGTGATGGGGCGCGGACGACTAGTGCAGCGCACTGGCGCATATATGATGTGCGCGATGGATGCTGGTACGGTCGATCGGGCGTGATCACGTTGGGTCTCCGCCCAGGGGTGACGTAAAATGGTTATGTACTGCGTCACAAGGGAAGAGGGGCTGACACATGCGCACTAAGGAGCAGCAGACGCGGAAGAGTGGCGTGGCTCCACACAAGTGAAAGACGCCTTCTCTGTGTACTCCTCCTCATAAATTCCCGGCAAGGTATTACAGTTAGGTTTTTAATTGCACTGTTTATTTTTATATGCACTTTTGTACACCTACGATGATTAATCACTACTGAGAATATCACTGATATGCACTGAGATTAACTGGTGCGTATGTTAACATGTGGAGTTAATTATATGAATTGTAGCTTACCCTGGCAGGGGAGTGCACTATGACTGCATTGGTTGATTAACTAATTGGTCACGATGTGAAGATGTATTTATATATGCACGTATGCACTTTATGTTCACTTGACTTGAGAAAGGTTCTGTGAGAGAACCGAAACGTTGTCTTTTTCTGACATGTGTGAATAAATATTTTTTACTTCAAGGAGTGCTGCGGATTTTCTGTGTTGTTTATCCTGTCCTGGGGACCACCGCGGGCACCTGCACAGCTACAGCTGTTCATTAAGGAGTGCTGCCTGACCCTTTCTATGGATCTATATATATAACTGGATATAATGATACATTATCAATAACTGGATATGAATATACAAACATTATATATATCTTTGGATAAAATATATTAAATTACATGCAATCACACGTGAATATATACTTTACACTGGTGATTATAGGGAATAACCAGTGTCTTAAGCAATAACCTCTCTTGATCCCGGTATTTAAGACAGTTTATGTGAGACCCATTATATTCTTTAAGATACCACATCTGTTGGCAATAACTTTTAAAACAATATACATTGCATGCCAGTGACTTTCCATACCAGTTAAACTTATCCTGACCTTTTCTGGCTTATTCCAACAGAGAGTTCGGCCTCTTAAAGGTAATGTGAATCTCCATTTTGGTTCTAATATTGTCAGACCTTAATATGCAGATATAAATATGCCCGACAAATCCCCCTTCATTCCAAAATATTCCAAAAAGTGTGAATATATTTGGAATGTTCAAAAGGGCTTTTTATATGTCTTCTTCATGGATCACGGTTCGTAGACTTTGTCTATGGTGTTTTAACCATAGTTTACCTAAAGACTTTTTGAATAATCTTATCCAACGCACTGTTTTGGATGGTCAGCAAACTCAACCATTCCATAAATCCTGCAAAACAGGATATAAGTTTGATGAATGTTTGTTTTGATTCTCTATCTCCGAATGAATACTTAGTAAGTTATTTTTCAGTAAACCGATCTCCAGTTCTAATGTCTTAATGGAGATGGAGTTGGCAACTGTTACACCTGTGGCAATGACAGCGCCTACTACACTAAAGATTATAGCGGCAACGATGGCAGAAATAAACCGTCTCGGTCTTTGACTCGTAGAAAACTGCTCTCTGGTCAAGGACTTTCTCGTTTGCTCCAGGATCTGTGTAATCCGTTCTTGGGAATATCCGATGTGCGTCTGGTACCAGGTTTGGATCTCTGGTAACAGGATCTCGGACACGTTGAATTGTTTTTCGATGAAGACGCGTGGATCCAGGCTGATGTAAATCTTCTGGGACAAAATCCTCTTGTTCGTCAGAATGAACCCTGCATTGTCCTGCAGCATGATTCCGGACGAAAGACCTGGCACAGCAATCGGCTCAGCATGGAACTCCTTCCCCAAGATCAGGACGACGTTGATAATGGCAATCATCTTTGATGACATCTTACGCCTATAAAATATTGTATGACACATATGAGTACACACATTTTTCAACTTTATCCTGCAAGAAAAGAGTTACTAATATCATATACCTCTGATTGGCATAAGTTCTTTTCTTGGATAGAGTAAGTTCTGGTTTCAGAGGCGAGTTAGGAGACATTTTGTTACAGAGGAAACGTATATCAGGATGGGTTAGTATGAGTTAAAGATATATAATAACAGATATAAAAAATTTCCGTTCATACGATACCAATCCTTATTTCCGTCTTTAGCTGGAACCGTAAAGTCTCTTCACCTCTTTTCATCCAGCTTCTTCAATCTCTCGGAGTCGTGCACTAGGATGACAAACACATAGCTGATTAATGTGCACCCATTTTTCAATAAACTCATCCCCCTTAGGGATTTTGATCTTGTAGACCACTGGAGATAATTTGTCAATAATGATTTAAGGTCCTTTCCATGAAGGTAAGAATTTTCTCTCCTTCACTTGATCCCGAGCAAAGTTATAGAGATACACTCGATCGGAAATTTGATACTCCTTCTGTTTAGTCTTCAGATCGTAGTATGTCTTAGCACTCACTGCGGCTTTCTCTATATTCTTCTGGGCGAACGCAAAAGCATACTGAAGGTGCTTGCGTAAATTTTCCACATACTGATGCGATGTTGTAGCATTGATCAAGTTATGGTCGGTTGTCCTATAAAGTAAATGCTGGGGTAACACCATCTTCCTTCCCGTGATCATCTCGAAGGGAGAAAGCTTAGTTGCTGCGCTTGGGGTGGCTCTGATGGCCATAAGCACCAAAGGCAACTTGACATCCCAATCCTTACCAGATTCATTGACAAACTTTTTCAGGATGTTCACAATGGACTGGTTATAACGTTCTACTCCACCACTAGAGGCTGGTCGATAAGCTATATGTAGCTTCCTCTTTACCCCCGGGATTTCCCACATCTTTGTCATCACCTCACTGGTGAAGTGACTTCCACGATCGGATTCCATGTGCTGGGGAAGACCAAATTTAGAAAATACGTGGTTAATGAGCAGAGATGCACATACGCTTGAACTGCATGTTTTGCACGGCAAACATTCCACCCATTTGGTGAACAGACAAGTTACGGTTAACATATACTTGTTGCCTCTTGATGAGGTTGTTACTGGTCCAATGAAGTCAATTTGGATGTCTGACCATGGCATGGACATCCCCCTTTTTATCAGCGGTGCCCGATGAGTGGGTCCTTGTGGCTGGAATTGAGGGCAGATTAGACATCCCTGACAATATGTTCGCACATCTTGTAACATACACTGCGTGCAGAATTATTAGGCAAATGAGTATTTTGACCACATCATCCTCTTTATGCATGTTGTCTTACTCCAAGCTGTATAGGCTCGAAAGCCTACTACCAATTAAGCATATTAGGTGATGTGCATCTCTGTAATGAGAAGGGGTGTGGTCTAATGACATCAACACCCTATATTAGGTGTGCATAATTATTAGGCAACTTCCTTTCCTTTGGCAAAATGGGTCAAAAGAAGGACTTGACAGGCTCAGAAAAGTCAAAAATAGTGAGATATCTTGCAGAGGGATGCAGCACTCTTAAAATTGCAAAGCTTCTGAAGCGTGATCATCGAACAATCAAGCGTTTTATTCAAAATAGTCAACAGGGTCGCAAGAAGCGTGTGGAAAAACCAAGGCGCAAAATAACTGCCCATGAACTGAGAAAAGTCAAGCGTGCAGCTGCCAAGATGCCACTTGCCACCAGTTTGGCCATATTTCAGAGCTGCAACATCACTGGAGTGCCCAAAAGCACAAGGTGTGCAATACTCAGAGACATGGCCAAGGTAAGAAAGGCTGAAAGACGACCACCACTGAACAAGACACACAAGCTGAAACGTCAAGACTGATTTTTCTAAGGTTTTATGGACTGATGAAATGAGAGTGAGTCTTGATGGGCCAGATGGATGGGCCCGTGGCTGGATTGGTAAAGGACAGAGAGCTCCAGTCCGACTCAGACGCCAGCAAGGTGGAGGTGGAGTACTGGTTTGGGCTGGTATCATCAAAGATGAGCTTGTGGGGCCTTTTCGGGTTGAGGATGGAGTCAAGCTCAACTCCCAGTCCTACTGCCAGTTTTTGGAAGACACCTTCTTCAAGCAGTGGTACAGGAAGAAGTCTGCATCCTTCAAGAAAAACATGATTTTCATGCAGGACAATGCTCCATCACACGCGTCCAAGTACTCCACAGCGTGGCTGGCAAGAAAGGGTATAAAAGAAGAAAATCTAATGACATGGCCTCCTTGTTCACCTGAACTGAACCCCATTGAGAACCTGTGGTCCATCATCAAATGTGAGATTTACAAGGAGGGAAAACAGTACACCTCTCTGAACAGTGTCTGGGAGGCTGTGGTTGCTGCTGCACGCAATGTTGATGGTGAACAGATCAAAACACTGACAGAATCCATGGATGGCAGGCTTTTGAGTGTCCTTGCAAAGAAAGGTGGCTATATTGGTCACTGATTTGTTTTTGTTTTGTTTTTGAATGTCAGAAATGTATATTTGTGAATGTTGAGATGTTATATTGGTTTCACTGGTAAAAATAAATAATTGAAATGGGTATATATTTGTTTTTTGTTAAGTTGCCTAATAATTATGCACAGTAATAGTCACCTGCACACACAGATATCCCCCTAAAATAGCTAAAACTAAAAACTACTTCCAAAAATATTCAGCTTTGATATTAATGAGTTTTTTGGGTTCATTGAGAACATGGTTGTTGTTCAATAATAAAATTAATCCTCAAAAATACAACTTGCCTAATAATTCTGCACTCCCTGTATGTGGCCAGTAAGCGTATTCCCGTAGTAACTCGTATGTTATTTTCTCACCTCGATGACCAGCTGTAGGGGCATCATGTGCATGTTGCAACATCAGACCTCGGTATGCTGCAGGTACTACCTATTGCGTGATACCGTTCTTAGAGGTTCTTATCAGCAGTCCATCCTGTAATGAGAATTGGGACTTACCTTTCATCAAAATTCGTAACTCCTCCTTACCCACACAGTCTTCCGTGGTTATGGGACAGTTGTGTGGATCCTCAATGTGCTTATAAAAAAGACCAATAATTGGATCCGCCTTTTGGCTCGCAATGAGATCCTCACTAGGGGAATCTTGGCTCCACTGCACCACATTGGCTTCAGCTCCCTTTTGGGCTTGACTCCTTGTCATAGCATCCACTTGGATAGTTCCCATGAGGTGATCAACGTCAAAGACTTCTCCGTCAATGTCTGCTTGCTTGGCAAGGGAGTCCTCTAGGTAATTCCCCTCTTTATCCATGCCTGGATATTTTGAATGACCTCTTACCTTTTCCAATAAATGGTAAGACTGTGAGCGGTAACCATCTCATCAATTTTACAAATCATCTTACCATGCTTTACTGGCTTGTTATTACTTCTCACCATGTCAAATCTTTTCCATCCAGGAAAGTACTCCAGAAAGCTGTTACGAATATAATCAGAATCTGTGATGATTACAAACTCCTTAACATCATATTCGATAGCCATTTGTACGGCTTTGTACACAGCAGTAAGTTCTGCAACCTGGCTGCTTTTGGAACCAATTTTGTATCCAACGGATACATCTAGGAATGTATTATTCCACACGACTCCAATACCTGCAACCAATATATGTTCGGATCCTTCATCGGCATGGAAGGAACAGCCGTCTACGTACACACAGGGTAACGATTTGCAGTACTCCTCTTCATAAGATTTATATGATGATTGTTCCTCCAGGAAATCATTTTCCGTTGACTCACTTTTACGTTCCGTATTGGTACAGTCATGGAGTTCTGCTAATCCTTCAGCAACTGGGTTTTTATTATTTTGTTTGTACCTGATTTCCAATGGCCATCCCATTAAGGACATTGTCCAGGCGGTCATCCTGCTGTTTGACAAGTTTCCATCTCTTATACGATCACTCTGCAAATATTGCAGTGGCTGGTGTGCGGTCTCCACAATGATCCTTTCGCCTTGGATAAAACTCCTAAAATATTGCAAAGCCCACACAGTTGACAATAATGCTTTCTCACAAACATTGAATTTTACTTCAACCGGTGACAAGGACTTGCTGGCATAGGCAATGATCTTGTTTCGGTCTCCTGTTTTTGGAAAAGAACTGCACTTATGCTTTTATCAGTGAAACCTGTTTCCACGAAGAAAGGCTTTCCCCCTTCTGGATAAGCAAGGCATGGAGCCTGGATAAGTTTGGCCTTGAGCTCGGTTACAGCTTGCTCATGACGCTCACTCCATTCCCATTTTACTCCTTTCTTTAGCAACTGCAAAAGAGGTTTTGTAATTTTGGCATAATTATCTATGAACTTACATGAGTAGTTCATCATGCCCAGGAATGATCTCAACTCCTTGAGGTTTGTAGGAGATTTTGTCTTGGTCACTGCTTCCACCTTCCTTTTCTGTGGATTAATTCCATCCACAGTGACTTCATGACCTAGGAAATTAACCTTGGTCCGGCACCATTGAGCCTTCTGCAAAGAAAGTTTTACATCTGCTTTCCTCAGTTGGGTTAGTACATGCCTCAACTCCTGAATATGTTCCTCGAAAGTTGTACTTTTGATCAGGATGTCATCCACATAGGATAAGGTACCTCGTTCAGCGGCATCAGGCATTGTCTTATGCATGAATACTGCAAACTCATGGCCCGCATTTATGTACCCGAAGGGCAGTCAGGTCCGCGCATACTTTCGTTTGCCAAAGGTAAAGGCCAGTTTGTACTGATCCCTTTCATCCACCTTAATCGTCCAATATCCTTGTGCACAGTCAAGGGCAGTGAAGATTTTGGATCCTTGTATTTGTGCCAAACATTGGTCAATATATGGCACGGGCCATCCGGACATATAAACACGTTTGTTCAACTGTCTTAGGTCCGAGCAGAGATGAAATTAGGTTTGAGGACTCCAAGTATCGGATGATTGAATGAACTGTGTACTGGACGGATGATACCCCTCTTCTCCAAGTTCTTGACGATTTCCGATAGTGACTCGTAAGCCGCCAGCGGAAGTTGGTATTTGACAAAAACAGGGGGTGCATCGGGATCTGTCTGGATTCTTGTAACGTGTAGATCTGTTTCCCCACAGTCATAAGAATCCTTGGCGAACATCTCCTGGAACTCTGCAAAGAGCTCCTTTAGCCGTTGATGCTTCGACTCGTCGGAGCATGCGTCAGCCATGGAGATTTGTTCTTCCACCCGCTCCTGAAATTCTGGGAAAATCTCAGGCTGACTTAACTCGTAAGCTTCTTCAAGCTCACTAGTTAAGTCGTTCTGGGTGTAGCGTACCTTATCCTTTCCTTGCTGGTATGATTCATACTCTTTTTCATCGATCTCATGGTTGAAAACCAATGATGACTCTTCGATGTGGCATGTACCTTCTTCAGAGCTGAAAGGATAAACAGAGTGGATGTTAAATAACCCCTCAGGGGTTGAGGAAAAATGTTGTTCCACTGTTTGTTCCTCTGTCAGGTATTCATCAGGAATTATTCCAATAACATAATTTTGGAATTCAAATGTGTAGTATTCCAAATCCATAGCTAAACCAATTACAGTGTCCTTTTGAAGGGATATGCTATGGGGAACCATGTTATGAATTACCATATGTAACGGATCCTGATGGATATTTATCAGGGGAGTAGGCTTTACCTTTAGGCCGACTTGCTGTATTCTGTTGGATAAACAGATCAACGCGTCTGTGTTCTTCAGCTTCTGTCCCTTCTTTACTTTAATGGGGAGAAAAAATGGTTTGCATCCTTAAGGAATTTCAACTTTCTCAGCAACCATGATACTTACGGCATAGGGCATCCGTTGTCCCCATCGTAAGGCTTGTTTTACATCCTGGAATCCCTCTGGGTTTCCCGGCAATCTGGACCATAATGTGTTATTCACCAGGTCAATCTGTACGGCAAATCGGTGCAGAAGGTCATTACCTATATACATTTGATACTGTGGTTCATTTATCACGATGAAAACGTGCTCCGTAGTTTTACTTCCTATAGAGATAGAAAAAACGCATCTTGCAACCACATTATGACTTTGGGAATCTCTATCCAGATCATGAACCCATTGGTCCTGTGGAGAGAAACTTTTAATCATTTTAGGATTGGTGACCTGTTTTAAGAGTCCTAGGCTTATGCAACTTGCTTCGGATTTCAAATCCAACTTGGTAAATTTCATCCGGGCTATATTGTTTACCTGTACGGGATTCAGTAAATTGTCATTGACCTTTTCAATCCGTACCATCGATTGAACATGCCTGGTCATGTCCACAACTTTGTGATTCCCCCTTTCAAGAGAAATGGTTAATATATCATTATCCAGAGTTACCTTTTTGATTTTATCCCTCTGGATGGTAATGATGTGAGCGGCACCATTGGCATCTTCCTCGGGCTTACCATTCTTCAGGATTGTGACCTCCGGTATTTGATTGTTCCTGAAATGCACTTCAATAGAGCTAGGTTTCTCTTCAATCACATGACAACTGTGTTGTGCTTGTGTGTTGCAAGAGTATTCATAGGCAAAGGGTGCCTTCACCTGAGTCCATACTGCTTCATTGAAATGAAATCAACTATGGGACTCAATCTTTTTAATAAATCGATTCCTATGATCATCCGATCATATGGAAGATCTACAATCAATGTGGGATGTCTAATTGTCTTCTTGCCAATCTTAAATGTCAACCAGGATGTATCTTTAACCTGTAAGGCATCTCCCCCTACACTTCAAAGAGCCATCAAACAACCTTAATCGTGGCTTCTTTGATGTTAAATCCAAAACCTGTTGGAAATAAGTGTAAGATAAAATGGTGGCTTGTGATCCAGTGTCTATTAAGCCTTTGATTGGTCCGATAAGTTCATTTTGGAGATATATATCCACAAAGTATCGTCCTTCAATCTGAAATAAATCACACAAGAAATTAGAATGTTTGCTCATATGATTCCTCAGGAAGGTTTGACCTCTCTGCAGCTTCGTGACCTCTGCATTCCTGTGTCTCACAGGAGAAATTGGAGGAGCAGTGTCAGCCCCCACCTTTGGGGAAAACTGCATTATATCACAGTTTACAGCTGATTCATGACTAGAGGCTGGAATGATGGGATCACACTCTGGAATAGACGCATGGACGCAGGGATCGACATGATTAGACTGCAAGACAAATAACATATTAGACACCTCCTCCCTGGCCCAAATCTCAGGGTCAGGGGTACTGCAATGAGAAATGGTATTAGTAATCACATCTGATTCTTTCACATCCATCTTAATAGCCTTGCAGTGGCCTGGGTTCTGACCCGGCCCAATCTGCTTTATGATGTTGAGCTGGGACCTGGAGTTGCCCCTAAAAAAAAATTTGGCTGTTTTTCTGGGGATAACTGCGACAACTTACTTACCATGTCACTCAGCTGGGCCACTTGCTCTACCAGCTGATCAAACCCGTTTGGTTAGGGCACATTTTGGCTTTGCTGGGCACCCTGGTTATCAGTAGGTGACCTACACCTGGGTGAATTTGAGGATTCCTGCCTATCTTCCCTCTGTTGTCTGGGCCTATTATTCCAACGCCTATAACCCTGGTAACCCCTATTGTTATAGGGCCTATATCCCTGGGGACCCCTATTGTAATAGGGACAGTAGTTAGACTTCCCATTACCTGAATTATTCCCCTCTGATCCATTAGTATTTTAGGGATTGGTCTGTTTGGGCGGTTCTACCTGTTGTTGCTGGGCTTGTTGAGCAGGTCCTGTAGACTGAGGGAACCTTCATGGCTGGCTTTCAAATCCCAAGCTAGGGTTTACCTTAGCTTCAGCTACCTTTTTCTCTGGGGATTTTTTAAACCTTCTCTCATCTGTTGCATGGCACTCACTGATATTATATAGCGTGGTGGCAGCCGTCACCAACCTATCCAAGGGGGCATCAATATCCAGATCTCTGGCTAAGTTAAGTTTGATCTGGGTTGGCATAGCGTCATAGAATAACCGTTTGAATTCTTCAGATTCCCAATTTGGGGATCTCTATGCCAACCCATAGGCATTTTTGAGGACAGAGAGGAATTCACGGGGACTCTGATTGGGTCTACACGTAAGGTTATATATGTCCCGTTTTGCAGCAGTGGTGGTTCGGTATGGTCCGAATTCCAATTTAACCTCATGCAAAACACTTGGCCAATCTTGTACTCCCCTCTCCTTAAAGGATGTAAAGTAATGACGATATCTATCATCAAATGCCTATGGAAGGAATCTGATCCGGTCAGCATCAGAGTACAATTTTATCCATAGTGGATTCATACAGTTCTAAGTGATTGGCTATCTGAGAAGAACCTTTCTTGGAAAATTTGGATACTGTAGTATTTAAAAACTTCATTATGCTGGAGGAGCACTGATCCTTGTCTGAATATTGGGATTTTTTTTTTCTAGAAACTGTTAAAGGGGATATTAATTATTGATATTTATGCAAATCTCAATAATTAATATTCATAATTAGGCGTGAGTCGTCTAGTGATGACTCCGCCTATTTATGCCTAAATAAATAACATATCACTCCTGATTACCTTACGCTACACTGAACTACCTGCGGCTATTGCTGCGGCGCCTTACTACTACAAAAGACTACACACTGTGCTTAAATAAAAGGTATTTATTAACACATTACACGTTACAGTCTAATATTTGCTTATACATATATATATATCAATGGAATAGACATATATAGTTATAGCAGCACACAGCAATATAAGTAAACACACTATAACAACACACTAAAACGGTCCTAACTACGCTAACACAGTCCCAAGTCCTCCCCAGGATCTAACTACAATTACAATAATAAAAGTCTAATTATACGCTATATCTATATATATTTATAGATCAATGGTTATAAATATATATACATATAGATGCACACACCACAGTACAGCAATTGCAATTACACTACAGTAAAACACAATACAAACCTAACTACACTAGACAATACACAATTCCCAATTCCACCCCACACACTAGCTATACAATACACTCTTCCTTCAGGGAGCTGTTCCCATGTGTCTCTGTTTGTAGTCCAGTTCCAAGAGAGCACGCCTTTGTCCTGGCTTTGGCTAATAAAGCCAAAAAGCAGCCCCCTCCCCCTTCAACAGGAAGGTGATGACATCATCGTGGGCGTGTGACGGAATGCTTGAACTGAATCAAAGGACTTCCTGCCCAAGGTGTAAATGAGAGCATCCCCCCCAGCTGCCACACCATAACATCACACACTCCCACGTCATAACAGAACCAGGCTGATCAATATATATATATATATATATATATATATATATATATACACATATATACACATTATACAACCTGGGGATCATATCAGTATATACATATATACCCACCCAACCTGGGGCCACTTAGGTATACATGTATATACATACACACAACCTGGACAGATCCATATACTGGGCCCACATTTAGGTATATACATCCATATAGATGTTTGGGGCACATCTACCTGCATGTATATATACACAATATAATTCTGGGGGATAAATGGGCAGTAATAAGCCCACCTGCATATGGATATATTATACATAGAGACGTATGCTGACAAGGGGGCATACATACATCTCCATGTATACACCCATACCACCTGGACCGGCCCATGCAAAAGGACCAATACATATGCATATATGTAAGGGCATATATATATATACATATATATTTAAATCCAACACTTCCCTCAACAGAAACCACCTCAGCATATGTTGGTCGCCTGTGATCCTGTGGCAAGGAATAAGTCACATGCTTCCCCACATCACTGTCAGACTCACATGCACTTTCACCATGAGACTCATACGACACAGGTGATTTAACCCTAACCTCTCTCCTCAGGGGAACATGTGGAGAGGAACTTCTAGGGGTTTCCATGTTGCTGGCACCTAGTAAGGAAGTTACAGTTTGGAATGCCCGACTTAATTGGGTCAACGCCTCCTGTGTAATCATGGCATCACTTTCGGGTGGCTTAGGGTCTTGGATGGATCCTGCTTTAAGAGCATGTGATGATATGTCTAAATGCTGGGGCGTAAGATTTGGAGGGTCAGGAGATCCCACAGTATTAGATGGATCTCTATCAGCATTAATCACAGTATGGCTTGATTTGCCTGTCTGCTGAATTTTGGAATATCGGAGGTGCAACTCCTCTAAGTCGCTTTTTGCCTTTTGGTATGCATCATGGCTATGATCAAGATTGTATTTTAAGTCCTTGATCGTGTCCTCTGCGGACTTTAGTTCTGCTTCTATCTGGGCTATATGGGTTTTCGTTCCCATTATGGATTCATATCTCTTTTGTGAAAGAGTACTGACTGCCAATAATGCATATAAAATAGGTGGCAATTCACATAAGAGGTGTTGGTCCCTCTTAGTATTATCATTTGCCAAATCGATATACAGTATGTCAGGTATCTATCAACTGTGCCCCCTAGTATCCATACATCACAACGTTCTGCAAAGGCTCTTGTCTGCATCTCATTAATCCATTCATTCATGTCCTTGTCCACTTTAAACCGGGAATAAAGATATTTGATAATCTTATGGATTATCTGTTCCGGGTATGATGGACTATCTGCTGTAGCATGGCCATTACCCGAGTCACTGCCTGTTGCACTCATGATTCTAATCAATAATCAATAACAACAACAATTTGACTTGCCAATAAGGATTAAGGAATATTTTCACTAATTGCACAAATTGGTTATAGAAATATCTCAATCAATCTCAGCAGTGCCTCCAAATATGTCAGGTATGTCTTTCATATAAGATATGAAATCATAACAATTATGATTTCATATTTTTATGAAATATGAAAATTGAAAATTGAAAAATTTGATTGGCGGACATATAAACGCCAGTTCTTTTATTGATGAGATCTAAAGTCAATTTGTGCAGCTAATGAAACAGGGTGCAGTTAATTATATAAAATATTATTTATTACAAATATATACAGTAAAAGTGGCATACAAATTAATACAAGGACAATATCAAAATTGACTACAAGATGGTGCTCCACCGTTTACGCCAGGTTCACTTAATTTACTACACCAAGTACAATACAATGCTACTCTTTTTTTAATCAAATTATTACCGATTAGAAATGAATCTGTGGGGGGGCGGAGCCAACGGAGCATGGTGCAGGACGCTTGAACCTTGAGCTCCTCACCACACCACCCGGCTTATCAGCTACAATAGCTTTATTCTCTGCCAAATCATGGGTAAAACCAGCAAAGAGAGAGGGAAGGAAGTGGAGGCTACCCCGAGGGTCAAGAAGTCTCATGGAGACATGAACAAATTCTTCCAAAAGAAGCTGTCTCTAACGGCCGAGCGCAGCAAAATGGCGCCGGCTGATTACAGCGACGCGGCACATGAAGAAGATGATTCGGATGGGGCAAGCTCCTGTGCCCACTCTGAGCCTCCGGGTCGGGAAGATCCGATACCTATCACCAGATCCTTTCTTAAACATACGCTGGCACAAGCTCTCTCACCAGTTATGAAGGAACTGGCCGATATAAAAGCTGAAGTGACGCACGTGGGACACAGAGTGGAGGCCTTGGAGGAGTCACAAGCTGCGATCATCCAGCACAGCAAAGGAGTGCAATCACAAATGCAAGTGCTCCGCACGCAGGTCAATAATGCTTACCTTTATCTTGAAGACCAAGAAAACCGGGGTCGGCGGAAGAATGTGAGACTGAGAGGAATCCCAGAGACGGTCTCTCCGGATGATCTGCTGGAAACGGTCCGCCGTGTATTTGCTATGCTACTGGGTCCGGACCGAGCGACAGCCATTACAATTGAAAGAGCCCACAGAGCTTTGCGGCCGAAACCTCCAGCAGGTGATCCCCCTCGGGACATAATTTGCGCCTTACTTAATTATCTGGACACTGCAGACGTCCTGAAAGCAGCGAGGGAGAAGGAAGAAGTCCTACTTGATAACAACAAGATTCTGCTATTTCAGGACTTAGCCGCGAGCACTCTTGCTAAACGCAGGGCCCTGCGACCGCTGACGACAGAATTGAGAGCTAGGAAACATCCCTTGAGGTGGCTGTTTCCATTTCATCTCAGTACCACCATAAACGGGCGGCAGATCCTGGTGAAACACCCGAACGACCTACAGAAGATATGGGAGGCGTTAGATATCGCACCGATGGAAATAACACCCTGGTTACCAGTGGCAGATTTCGATGAACTTCCCAAGTTAACTGTTCCCTCTCCATGGAATCGAGCGGGGAAGTTTAAATCCCCCAAGAAGAGAGCTGATCCTGCGGATTGAGGTTCCTCACGTGAGACTCTCATAATACTGCCTAACCCTTTATTTTTTCAGGACCGAATGAAGGGACTTAACATCACATGTGCCTAATTCTGGTTTGTTGTTGATGATGTTTAATATAATGCCAACCTGAGTCAGGGGTCACTATGCTGCTATAAGTTATGGTTGTTCTCACAGTTTATTGTTAAGTGTCTCACACAAAGTGTTAATGGAGACGACCAAGAACCTGATTATGTAGACCTAGTTACTGTTTGGGATTCCAGACTCAGGGTTACTAATACAACTATATAAGGTATTATACCCTTCATAGGTTCCCTTATTAGTGGGCAGGTTTGTCACGATGTCCTAGCCGCGGTGGTGGCGTTCCGATGGAGATCGTGGCTCTCACCAATAAGTCATCTCCCCCAACATACATCCACATGTATGTCATTCTTGTTATCTACGAATGTAGGTTTTTGGCTTACCTCGTTTTTTATGAGGGGCCGATTTATAGTTTTAGTTCATCATTTGTTTTTATTACTCCCTTTGTCAGTCAGAGATTGGTAATAATGCGCTTTATGTACCTGCGCTTTATGTACCTCATTCATTTTTCATATGGCTAAAGTCACGGTAGTGACGCTGAATGTGAACGGGATGAATGCACCTCAAAAACGCAGCCAAGTATATCATATGCTCAGGAAGGAAAAAGCAGACATCGTGTTTCTGCAGGAAACACATTTTAGGCATTCACACGTACCCAACATAGTAAATAAACATTTTAACTGCTGGTACCATGCTACCTATTCGACAGCAGCTAGAGGTGTCTCTATAGGGGTGAACAGCAACATTCCTTTAGTGGTGCTAGATAAAAAAGTAGATCCTGAAGGAAGATTTCTGTTCATTAAGGGTAAAATATTAAACTCTATTGTCACTTTGGCCTCCTTATACGCCCCGAACAGTAAACAGGTGTCATGGGTAGTCCAGACTTTGGAAGCGCTTAGGTTGTTTACTGAAGGGACTCTCATTGTGGGGGGAGATCTTAACCTGGCTTTGGATTCTTCAAAGGATTCCACGTCCAAGCATACCCCTATTTCCAGGAAACAGATACGCAGGATTCAAATTAGCTTAGCGGGTTTGGGAATCTCGGATGTATGGAGGATACTCCACCCTAGTGATAAGGACTATACCTTTTTCTCCCAAGTCCATAGAACTTACCAAAGGTTGGATTACTTGTTTTTGTCTAACAATGCCCTGACATCTGTAACTAGCTCCTCAATTGGGTCTATAACTATATCAGACCATGCCCCTGTTGGTTTTGGTTTCAGACTCCAAGATATACCACCTAAAGCTTGGTCATGGAGGCTCAATACCACACTTATAGAGGACTTAACTAATAGGGACATGATTAATGATAAAATGCAAGAGTATTTTAAAGTGAATGATATACCTGAAACTTCAAAAACCATATTATGGGAAGCCCACAAAACAGTAGTTAGGGGGGAATTGATTAGCTTGGGTACCAGGGTAAAGAAACAAAGAGCTAAAAAAGTAGAGGAGCTTTTACTTCAAATTTCAGCACTAGAGAAGAAGCACAAATCTAGTTTGTCAGAAGAGGCCCAAAATACTTTAAATCTCCTACGTTCTCAATTAAAGGATACGCTTAATGTTAAATCGGCTAGGGCCCTTCAAACGCTAAGATTTAAGTATTATTCGCATGGAGAAAAGGGTTCTAAATTGATGTCAGCTCTCTTGAAAGCCCAGAGGAACAAAACCTTTATTAGTGCAGTTAAGACTACTTCAGGCAATAGATTAACTACGACCCCTGCCATAGCTGAGGAATTTTGTAAATTCTACACTACACTTTACAATCTAGTGGACGCTTCTAGGAACACTTCTCCTAATATGCAAGACCATATTGACTCATATTCCTTCATTCCATCAAAATACCTACCCTCTCTGAGGATGGGAAAGTTAGCTTATTAACACCTTTCACTATTCAGGAAGTAGAAAAGACCCTCCACACTATCCCGTCTGGCAAAAGCCCGGGTCCTGACGGGTTCCCTATTGCATATTATAAAAAATTTAAAGAGGTACTGCTGCCACATTTCACTAATTTATGCAACTCTTTGATGTCAGGTTCTTCCTTCACTCCCCAGGCTCAATTGGCGCACATAACTATTTTACATAAAGAGGGGAAAGATCCAGAAGAGTGCGGTAGTTACCGGCCCATTTCACTGCTCAATACAGATCTGAAGTGGTGGGCGAAGCTCCTTAGCCAGCGCATATCCAAATTGCTCCCAGATCTGATAGGAGAAGAACAGGTTGGTTTTGTGCCGGGGAGGGAGGGTAGACACAACATCAGTAGGGTTATGCACTCCATATTTGTAGCTAAGGAAAGAAAAATACCGCTACTGCTCTTAGGGACAGATGCTGAGAAGGCGTTCGACAGAGTTAACTGGCTTTTCATGAAATCCTGCTTGGTTGCGTTCAGCTTCCCCTTGCAGGTCATAGATGCAATTTTTTCACTTTATTCTGCTCCCTCGGCCAAGGTATTAGTCAATAGAACTCTGTCGGACGCCTTTCAGATTAAAAATGGAACCAGGCAGGGATGCCCACTTTCCCCGGCCCTGTTTGTTTTGACCTTGGAGACTTACTGAAATTCAGACAATCACCTAACATCATGGGATTGAGAATGGAAGGCGTACATCATAAGATGGCGGCATTTGCTGACGATCTTCTATTGATGATTACAAACCCGGTAGAAGCCATGCCACATGTCCTAGGAATCTTTGAGCAGTTTGGGAGGGTCTCTAATTTTAAAATAAATATGGAAAAATCTGAAGCCCTGGGATTCTCATTGGACCCTGCCAGAAAGAAGCAGTTAGAAGCTCTGACCCCTTTTAAATGGCCACCTACGGCTATAAAATATCTAGGAATCATGGTTCCGGCTAACCCAGCCCTTCTCTTCAGGCTTAATTATATCCCCCTACTAAATAAAATAAAAATGTTCCTCTCTAAACCTTCATTACCCAATCTTTCTTGGCTAGGGAGAAAAAATGTTCTGACGACTTATGTCCTACCTCAGGTTATGTACACATTCAGGTCTCTTCCAATTACTGTTCCAAAATCATTCCTGAATAAATTGAAAACACTCATGGGTAGGTTTCTCTGGGCAGACAAGAGAGCTAGGCTTTCATATGAGCTTCTTACTAGACGAAGAAAACAAGGGGGCATATCCCTCCCAGATCTATCAATGTATATTCAAGCTATTCGGTTGGAAAGATGGTTGGCTCTATCTAGGCCGCAACCTTTCCCATTGCATGTTTCTCTAGAAAGGGCCCTCTTGGGGGTGAATCAAGAGCACCTTTTGTGGAAACATAGTAGCAGGATTCTCAATAGACGGGTAGTTTTGAGTGATATCACGAGGTGTACTATTACACATTGCAATGCCACCTCAGCTCTCAACATGAGTGGGAACCGCCTTTCTCCCATGGTGCCTCTCCAGATACTCCCACAAGTACTTTCCGCCACGTCTATTAAACAATCAGAGGTTTGGGGGTTTGTTCATATTCTTAGATTGGGGGACTTAAACAGAATTCTCCCGAACTCTGACTATTACACTGCTCTAACTGAAAATACAGGTGAGGTGATAAATATGATCCAGAAATGGGATTTTGAGAATACATGCGCAAAGTTTTCGAGGTCTGCACATCTCCCCCTTCCAGATCCTACCTGGTTGGAAAATTATGTCCTTCTCCCCTCCATTCCCCCCAAAATGCCTTTCTTTAATATATAGACAACTATTGATTGGGAGAGATAAACAGACTCCTGCCTATTTGAGGGAGTGGGAGAGAGAACTGAATATCACTTTAGATGATCGGGATAAGGCATTTATACTATCTAACTCACATGGGTTCTCGAGGTGCGTGCGGGTCCAAGAGAACTCGGTCAAGATACTTACTAGATGGTACCGAACTCCGGAATTTCTTCATAAAATTAACCTAATCCCTTCCAATGTTTGTTGGAGATGTTCCACTGGAGTAGGTAACATATCGCACATTTGGTGGGGCTGCCAAACCCTGAGACATTTCTGTTTGAAATTGAAACTATAATCAATAAGGTATGGAACACTCAAATTGTCCTCACGGGCCCATTGATCTTACTGTGGCGTCCAGAGAAAAACTTTAGAACTAATAAAACTTCACTAGCCACTCATATGGTTACAGCTGCAAAACTCCTTATTCCTATTAAATGGAGGGAGGTAGATACCCCAACTTTGACTATGTGGTATGATAAAATGAACCTAATATGTCGAATGGAGGAATTGGCGGGTGGGAAAACAACAATAGGAAGCTGTTCCTTAAAATATGGCAACCTTGGCTCACGCATATGGAGGAGAAGTATGCTCAGGGGTAGTGTAAGCTCATTCATATTCTATATCCTACTAGCATATTGCGATAGATAGTGCATACTCCACTTTTCCCTAGTTCACATTCTATTTTTTCAAGAGGTGTAAGTTGTGTGGTAACAACCAGATAACCATTTACTAGATATCCTGACTGACATATTTAATTTTTTCTCCTTTTACCCTTTTTTGTTTAATGGTTCTTTCATGTTTGTCCTTTCATACTGCATTAAGCATGGTGGAGGGGACGACTGGGGGAGGTTGGTCTCTTAGCCAATGCCTCATCTAGGCCTCAAAATATAACAGCGTGTTTGGAAGAGTTAGTTGACTCTAGCATTAAACGAGGGCTTACTGCTTATTTTCAATTGCGGCAGGAGACGGGCCGCCCATACGGCTGATTCCTTTTTCGCTGTGTCCGATGGTCAGATCTGTGTAACTATTTTGCTCTTATCTGCTGTAATATCTGATGTATTCAACTGAGCTTTGTTTGTTTTCATGCCAAAAAATTGACATAAATAAAGATTTACAAAAAAAAAAAAAGAAATGAATCTGTGGAAAGTCCCTTATGCTCAATCAAAGAATATGGCAGTAAGAGAGACCTTATAAATACGCCCGTTGGCCTAACTACGGATTATAAAATCCGATCAGAGATCCTACTCTGATAGAAATATTACAGGAATTCCAATGATGTGCACGTTCATTAAAATTTCCCATAAAATTACTGTTTTAACACTATTGACCCACTAATAATGGGGTCTCAATTATATGCCCATTGGAGCTGTAACGGATCCCCTTCCGTTAATGGACGCTTCCTAGCTTGCGCCGAGGACCACAAGCACCGCACTGGACACCACAAGCACCACAGACTCCACAACCGCCGTAGCTTAACTGGAGCCGCACCGTCTTCCTTCCACTCTGAATGAACCTCCAGCATTCAGGACCGTGTGGGAAAGATGTCTCCTCCAGTGAATATGCAGAGCATAGCAATCCCCAGCGTGATACAGCAATTCCCTCCAATAACAAGACAAGGCTGCGTTTTGAAGGGTTAGCAAAACATGAACTGACTTGAACTCTTTATTGAGGGCTACCCGCCCGTATTTATGCAGGTTCCCACAATGCATCATGGTCTCCTCCTCTCTGCCCTGGAGACACCCGAAGTGCAATTCAATTATCTCCCAGGACAAAGGGAGATCACCAATACACATGTGGGAACAATAGGAGAGGAATCCCCACCCGAATCGACAAAATCCTCCCTTCTGTCTGGGATATAATTATGGATTAACATAACTATCACAGACAGTAAAAATACAGTTTTTAAACATACACTGTAACTTTAAAACCATACATTCCATCTCCATAAAAATTACATATTTAAACTCAGCATACATCAAACATAAACACTTCCAAAAATCACACAAATCCCTCCAGCGGATCAAAAGTTTAGTGGAAGTCCTTTATGACCGACCGCAAGCACAATTTCCTGCCCGAAACAGTTCCATAGATTTGGGCTGTGCGGTCGGTCAATTTCATGCAGAAAACGACTAAGTCCCATCTTTGAACGGGACTTAGTCTCTGGAGCTGAAAGTTCAGTATGGAAGAAGGTAATATGTCCCGGGGCCATAGTCGTAGGGCAGGAGGCTAGCCATAAGTCCTCTACAATGCCCAGTGGCAAATGGCAGTTTGTCACAGGAGCGATTTATAATTACTGCAAATGAAATAAATTATACATTACCGCTGGCTTTGGGATAAAGAGCTTTTAGAAGGGACCCAGCTTTCCAAGATTTAGATCTGTCAGTTTCTTTCTGCGAGTCTCGGGTGTGTCCCTGGAAGAATTCCTTAGGGTGTAGGGAGCTTTTCTTAAGACTGGAGGTGGTGAAGATGTTCTGTGATCTGTGACGTCCTGCGGTACGTTCCTGACCTGTGAAGTGATGATGATTCCTGATCCCCCCAAAACTGGATCAGATATCCTAATCATTATCTATGTTCCATCCCCTCTTGGATTAGGGATTTCCAATTAGATAAGGTGGGTGTGAAGTATGTTAATCATGGGGATGATGTCATTTAATTGGCATTCCTTAGAAACTTCTGCCCATCTACCACTTGATGGCACTGTTGTTTCATATATGAAATTTAACCACCTCAGCCCCCTTAGCTTAAACACCCTTAATGACCAGGCCACTTTTTACACTTCTGACCTACCCTACTTTGACCGTTTATTGCTCGGTCATGCAACTTACCACCCAAATGAATTTTACCTCCTTTTCTTCTCACTAATAGAGCTTTCATTTGGTGGTATTTCATTGCTGCTGACATTTTAACATTTTTTTGTTATTAATCGAAATTTAACGATTTTTTTGCAAAAAAATGAAATTTTTCACTTTCAGTTCTAAAATTTTGCAAAAAAAAAACGACATCCATATATAAATTTTTCTCTAAATTTATTGTTCTACATGTCTTTGATAAAAAAAAAATGTTTGGGTAAAAAAAAAAAATGGTTTGGGTAAAAGTTATAGCGTTTACAAACTATGGTACAAAAATGTGAATTTCCGCTTTTTGAAGCAGCTCTGACTTTCTGAGCACCTGTCATGTTTCCTGAGGTTCTACAATGCCCAGACAGTACAAACACCCCACAAATGACCCCATTTCGGAAAGTAGACACCCTAAGGTATTCGCTGATGGGCATAGTGAGTTCATAGAACTTTTTATTTTTTGTCACAAGTTAGCGGAAATGATGATTTTTTCTTTTTTTTCTTACAAAGTCTCATATTCTACTAACTTGTGACAAAAAATAAAAACTTCTATGAACTCACTATGCCCATCAGCGAATACCTTGGGGTGTCTTCTTTCCAAAATGGGGTCACTTGTGGGGTAGTTATACTGCCCTGGCATTCTAGGGGCCCAAATGTGTGGTAAGGAGTTTGAAATCAAAATCTGTAAAAAATGGCCGGTGAAATCCGAAAGGTGCTCTTTGGAATGTGGGCCCCTTTGCCCACCTAGGCTGCAAAAAAGTGTCACACATGTGGTATCTCCGTACTCAGGAGAAGTTGGGCAATGTGTTTTGGGGTGTGATTTTACATATACCCGTGCTGGGTGAGAGAAATATCTTGGCAAAAGACAACTTTTCCTATTTTTTTTTATACAAAGTTGGCATTTGACCAAGATATTTATCTCACCCAGCATGGGTATATGTAAAATGACACCCCAAAACACATTGCCCAACTTCTCCTGAGTACGGAGATACCACATGTGTGACACTTTTTTTCAGCCTAGGTGGGCAAAGGGGCCCACATTCCAAAGAGCACCTTTCGGATTTCACCGGCCATTTTTTACAGATTTTGATTTCAAACTCCTTACCACACATTTGGGCCCCTAGAATGCCAGGGCAGTATAACTACCCCACAAGTGACCCCATTTTGGAAAGAAGACACCCCAAGGTATTCGCTGATGGGCATAGTGAGTTCATGGAACTTTTTATTTTTTGTCACAAGTTAGTGGAATATGAGACTTTGTAAGAAAAAAAAAAATCATCATTTTCCGCTAACTTGTGACAAAAAATAACAAATTCTAGGAACTCGCCATGCCCCTCACGGAATACCTTGGGGTGTCTTCTTTCCAAAATGGGGTCACTTGTGGGGTAGTTATACTGCCCTGGCATTCTAGGGGCCCAAATGTGTGGTAAGGAGTTTGAAATCAAAATCTGTAAAAAATGGCCGGTGAAATCCGAAAGGTGCTCTTTGGAATGTGTGCCCCTTTGCCCACCTAGGCTGCAAAAAAGTGTCACACATGTGGTATCTCCATACTCAGGAGAAGTTGGGCAATGTGTTTTGGGGTGTCATTTTACATATACCCATGCTGGGTGAGAGAAATATCTTGGCAAAAGACAACTTTTCCTATTTTTTTTATACAAAGTTGGCATTTGACCAAGATATTTATCTCACCCAGCATGGGTATATGTAAAATGACACCCCAAAACACATTGCCCAACTTCTCCTGAGTACGGAGATACCACATGTGTGACACTTTTTTGCAGCCTAGATGCGCAAAGGGGCCCACATTCCTTTTAGGAGGGCATTTTTAGACATTTGGATACCAGACTTCTTCTCACGCTTTGGGGCCCCTAAAATTCCAGGGCAGTATAAATACCCCACATGTGACCCCATTTTGGAAAGAAGACACCCCAAGGCATTCAATGAGGGGCATGGCGAGTTCCTAGAATTTTTTTATTTTTGGCACAAGTTAGCGGAAATTGATTTTTTTTTTGTTTTTTCGCACAAAGTCTTCCTTTCCGCTAACTTGGGACAAAAATTTCAATCTTTCATGGACTCAATATGCCCCTCAGTGAATACCTTGGGGTGTCTTCTTTCCAAAATGGGGTCATTTGTGGGGTGTTTGTACTGCCCTGGCATTTGAGGGTCTCCGCAATCATTACATGTATGGCCAGCATTAGGAGTTTCTGCTATTCTCCTTATATTGAGCATACAGGTAATGAGATTTTTTTTTTCCGTTCAGCCTCTGGGCTGAAAGAAAAAATGAACGGCACAGATTTCTTCATTCGCATCGATCAATTAGGATGAAAAAATCTGTGCCAAATAAAAAAAAAGGAGGGGAAAGGCGTCTGCCAGGACATAGGAGCTCCGCCCAACATCCATACCCACTTAGATCGTATGCCCTGGCAAACCAGATTTCTCCATTCACATCAATCGATGTGAATGAATAAATCATTGCCGGGATTCTTTTTTTTATATATATATATATATATATATATACAAAGTGTTTGCCAAAGCATATGAACACTGCCACCTCCTCAGCTCATATGCCTCGGCAAACGTATCTTTTACTGCAGAGGAGAAATCTCGTCTTGCAGCGCCGCATACACCGACTTGTGTGTAATCTGACAGCAGCGCAATGCTTCTGTCAGAATGCACATCAGTGCTGCAGCTAGTCGATCGGTTGGTCCACCTGGAAGGTAAAAAAAAAAAAAAAAAAACAGGCCGCAACGCAATAAATTTATTAACTTTATAATAACTTTTGAACAGAACATAGAAACTTTTTTTTAACTTTTTGAACTGAACGTTAACTTTTTTTACTTACCGGTAATTTTTTTTTTGTTTATTTTTTTTTACCTTTATAGAACAAACCTCTCCTTCCCCATGGGACAATGTGCAAAGCGCAAATCGCCCAAAGATGTGGCGAAGTACATTATGCACTTTATCCCAGGTGAAAGGAGAGGTTTGCAGCAGCTGTGAGTAAAAGGGCCCTAATAGCCCTGTGTGCCTGTCCTGTGAGATGCAATCCCTATGCTAAGTGTACCTGGGTGTGGTACTTCCGGAAACACTCTCCAAAGCATAGGGCAGGGTGGTCAGGACAGTCAGGACAGAAATAGCGGGTGTCACGCCTTATTCCACTCCTGCTACAGACACAACATTTTTTTCGGGGTGGCGGTCGGTTTGAGGTACCAGGAACGACACTGGGGAAATGTCGCTCGTGTAGACGGCTAACTACACTGGTGGTTGGGGCCACGGAACCTTCTGGATACAGGAGGTTTGCGATGATCTCTTCCTGAAATTTGAGGAAGGATCCTGTTCTCCCAGCCTTACTGTAGAGAACAAAACTATTACAAACCGGATTCCAAAAAAGTTGGGACACTAAACAAATTGTGAATAAAAACTGAATGCAATGATGTGGAGATGGCAAATGTCAATATTTTATTTATAATAGAACGTAGATGACAGATCAAACGTTTAATCCGAGTAAATTTCAATCATTTTAAAGGAAAAATACGTTGATTCCAATTTTCACGGTGTCAACAAATCCCCAAAAAGTTGGCACAAGTAGCAATAAGAGGCTGGAAAAAGTAAATTTGAGCATAACGAAGAGCTGGAAGACCAATTAACACTAATTTGGTCAATTGGCAACATGATTGGGTATAAGAAGAGCTTCTCAGAGTGGCAGTGTCTCTCAGAAGCCAAGATGGGTAGAGGATCACCAATTCCCACAATGTTGCGCAGAAAGATAGTAGAGCAATATCAGAAAGGTGTTACCCAGCGAAAAATTGCAAAGACTTTGCATCTATCATCATCAACTGTGCATAACATCATCCGAAGATTCAGAGAATCTGGAACAATCTCTGTGCGTAAGGGTCAAGGCCGTAAAACCATACTGGATGCCCGTGATCTCCGGGCCCTTAAACGACACTGTACCACAAACAGGAATGCTGCTGTAAAGGAAATGGGCTCAGGAATGGGCTCAGGAATACTTCCAGAAACCATTGTCAGTGAACACAATCCACCGTGCCATCCGCCGTTGCCAGCTGAAACTCTACAGTGCAAAGAAGAAGCCATTTCTAAGCAAGATCCACAAGCTCAGGCGGTTTCACTGGGCCAGGGATCATTTAAAATGGAGTGTGGCAAAATGGAAGACTGTTCTGTGGTCAGACGAGTCACGATTCGAAGTTCTTTTTGGAAATATGGGACGCCATGTCATCCGGACCAAAGAGGACAAGGACAACCCAAGTTGTTATCAACGCTCAGTTCAGAAGCCTGCATCTCTGATGGTATTGGGTTGCATGAGTGCGTGTGGCATGGGCAGCTTGCATGTCTGGAAAGGCACCATCAATGCAGAAAAATATATTCAGGTTCTAGAACAACATATGCTCCCATCCAGACGTCATCTCTTTCAGGGAAGACCCTGCATTTTTCAACAAGATAATGCCAGACCACATTCTGCATCAATCACAACATCATGGCTGCGTAGGAGAAGGATCCGGGTACTGAAATGGCCAGTCTGCAGTACAGATCTTTCACCTATAGAGAACATTTGGCGCATCATAAAGAGGAAGGTGCAACAAAGAAGGCCCAAGACGATTGAACAGTTAGAGGCCTGTATTAGACAAGAATGGGAGAGCATTCCTATTTCTAAACTTGAGAAACTGGTCTCTTCGGTCCCCAGACGTCTGTTGAGTGTTGTAAGAAGAAGTGGAGATGCCACACAGTGGTGAAAATGACCTTGTCCCAACTTTTTTGGGATTTGTTGACACCATGAAATTCTGATTCAACATATTTTTCCCTTAAAATGGTACATTTTCTCAGTTTAAACTTTTGTTCCGTGATTTATGTTCTATTCTGAATAAAATATTAGAAGTTGGCACCTCCACATCATTGCATTCAGTTTTTATTCACGATTTGTATAGTGTCCCAACTTTTTTGGAATCCGGTTTGTATATGCAGCCAATTGAATTAAATATACAGAAACCTTCTTATACCAGCGTCTGGTGCGTCGGGAAACTAAATAGGGAGCCAACATCTGGTCATTGAAGTCCACCCCTCCCATGAGCGCATTATAGTCGTGGACTGAGAGGGGCTTTTCAATGACACGGGTTGCCCTTTCAATTTGGATTGTCGTGTCTGCGTGAATGGAGGAGAGCATGTAAACGTCACGCTTGTCTCTCCATTTTACCGCGAGCAGTTCTTCGTTACACAAGGCAGCCCTCTCCCCCCCTTGCAAGACGGGTGGTAACGAGCCGTTGGGGGAAGCCCACGCGACTAGTTCGCGCTGTGCCACAGGCGCCAATCTGTTCTAGGAACAAATGCCTGAAGAGGGGCACACTTGTGTAAAAATTGTCTACATAAAGATGGTACCCCTTGCCAAATAAGGGTGACACCAAGTCCCAGACTGTCTTCCCACTGCTCCCCAGGTAGTCAGGGCAACCGACCGGCTCCAGGGTCTGATCTTTTCCCTCATAGATCCGAAATTTGTGGGTATAGCCTGTGGCCCTTTCACAGAGCTTATACAATTTGATCCCATACCGGGCACGCTTGCTTGGGATGTATTGTTTGAAGCCAAGGCGCCCGGTAAAATGTATTAGGGACTCATCTACGCAGATGTTTTGCTCGGGGGTATACAAATCTGCAAATTTCTGGTTGTAAGTGGTCTATGAGGGGCCGAATTTTGTGGAGCCGGTCAAAAGCTGGGTGGCCTCTGGGACGGGAGGTGGTGTTGTCGCTAAAATGCAGGAAACGCAGGATGGTCTCAAAACGTGTCCTGGACATAGCAGCAGAGAACATGGGCATGTGATGAATCGGGTTCGTAGACCAATATGACCGCAATTCATGCTTTTTAGTTAGACCCATGTTGAGGAGAAGGCCCAGAAAATTTTTTAATTCGGAAACTTGGACTGGTTTCCACCGGAAAGACTGGGCATAAGAGCTTCCCGGGTTGGCGGATATAAATTGAGTGGCATACCGATTTGTTTCTGCCACGACTAAGTCCAAGAGCTCCGCAGTCAAGAACAGCTCAAAAAATCCCAGGGCCGAACCGATCTGAGCTGTCTCAACCCGAACTCCAGACTGGGCGGTGAAAGGGGGAACTACAGGTGCGGCTGAAGTTGGTGACTGCCAATCAGGGTTTGCCAGCACCTCAGGGACTCTAGGGGCTCTACGGGCCTGTCTGCGCGGTGGCTGCGACGGGGTAACTACTGCACGTGCCACCGTACCAGCTTCAACTGTCCTTCTGGTGCTCGCCACTTCACCAGGTTGTACGGCAGTGCTGGTACTAGGTCCAGGAAGGTCTGCGCTGCTGGTGTATGCCTCACCACGTGATCCGACAGCGACAGCTGCACTCTGCTGCTCTTGAAACGGATCCTGCACAACCTGTGGTCTAGCGACACGGGGCCGGGTACGCCTGGTGGTATCAGGGACCTCAACCTCCTCGTCCGAACTTTGGGTCAGAGAGCCACTGCTTTCTACAGGTTCATATTCTGACCCGCTAGACTCGTCAGATGAGGGTTCCCATTCCTCATCCGACTGGGTCAGAATCCTGTAGGCCTCTTCAGAAGAATACCCCCTGTTTGCCATTTGGACTACTAAATTTAGGGGTATTCCCTGAGACTACCCAAGAAAAAAAGCAAGCCTGTCTTACAAAGTGGAGGCTAGCGAAGTACCGGAGGCCGCTGCGGTTGATAAAAAATATCAAAACTGATTTTTTTATCGCCGCAGAGCTTGGAAAGTGATTGTGCAGTGATCAGAAAACAAAAAAATTTTTGGCACTGCGGCGGGGCGGGCGTGGGTGAACGCACGTGTGGGCGACCGATCAGGCCTGATCGGGCAAACACTGCGTTTTGGGTGGAGGGCGAGCTAAGGTGACACTAATACTATTATAGATCTGACTGTGATCAGTTTTGATCACTTACAGATACTATAAAAGTACAAATGCTGATTAGCGATACGCTAATCAGCGAATCAGTGACTGCGGTGCGGTGGGCTGGGCGCTAACCGATCGCTAACTACCTAACCAAGGGGCCTAAACTATCCTAAAACCTAACAGCCAATACTAGTGAAAAAAAAAAAGTGACAGTTTACACTTATCACTTTTTGTCTTTCACTAAGTGATTGAGGGGCGATCAAGGGGTTAATTTGGATGATGGGGGTGATGGAGGGTGATCTGGGGCTAAGGGTAGTGTTTGGTGGGTACTCACAGTGATGTCTGCTCCTCTGCTGGAACCAACCGACGAAAAGGACCAGCAGAGGAGCAGGCAAGCCATATAACAGATCATATTTACTAATATGATCTGTTATCTGGCTTTTGATTTGATTTTTTGATCATTGGCTGGCAGGCTGGTGACGAAATACTTCTTTAACTTTTGCCGGCCCGCGATGCGCATGCGCGGGCCGGCAATGCCCGAAATCTCGCGTCTCGCGAGAGGACGCACCGGCGCGTCCACCCAGAGTAACAGGACCGCCGCAAAGACGCAATCCTGCATACGGCGGTCCTGAGGAGGTTAAATGTTCAGGAATGTCAAATGCACACATATCTAACCTGTTCCCATGACTTTCTTAACCTTTTCCCATTAAATTAACCAAGGAGGTACTCTTTCTGACACTTTGCCCAGACCGACTGGCGGTATTAGAAGTTTCCCTAATCCTTGAATTTATGGGGCAGATAAGAATACAATAGTCCTTAGAAAGTTTTATCCAGTTTGTGTATCTTAGCCATCCAAATGACTAATTAATTGCAGTCTAAGATAACTGAGCTCTTCTCTAAAAAAAATCCTCTTAGTAGAAAACCAGCTTATATGCTTTTACAGAATATACTCTCATTGATACATATGTGGCATAATATATATATATATATATATATATATATATAACTGGATATAATGATACATTATCAATAACTGGATATGAATATACAAACATTATATATATCATTGGATAAAATATATTAAATTACATGCAATCACACGTGAATATATACTTTACACTGGTGATTATAGGGAATAACCAGTGTCTTAAACAATAACCTCTCTTGATCCCGGTATTTAAGACAGTTTATGTGAGACCCATTATACAAACCGGATTCTAAAAAAGTTGGGACACTAAACAAATTGTGAATAAAAACTGAATGCAATGATGTGGAGATGGCAAATGTCAATATTTTATTTGTAATAGAACGTGGATGACAGATCAAACTTTTAATCCGAGTAAATTTATCATTTTAAAGGAAAAATACGTTGATTCCAATTTTCACGGTGTCAACAAATCCCAAAAAAGTTGGGACAAGTAGCAAATAGAGGCTGGAAAAAGTAAATTTGAGCATAACGAAGAGCTGGAAGACCAATTAACACTATTTAGGTCAATTGGCAACATGATTGGGTATAAGAAGAGCTTCTCAGAGTGGCAGTGTCTCTCAGAAGCCAAGATGGGTAGAGGATCACCAATTCCCACAATGTTGCGCAGAAAGATAGTAGAGCAATATCAGAAAAGTGTTACCCAGCGAAAAATTGCAAAGACTTTGCATCTATCATCATCAACTGTGCATAACATCATCCGAAGATTCAGAGAATCTGGAACAATCTCTGTGCGTAAGGGTCAAGGCCGTAAAACCATACTGGATGCCCGTGATCTCCGGGCCCTTAAACGACACTGTACCACAAACAGGAATGCTACTGTAAAGGAAATGGGCTCAGGAATGGGCTCAGGAATACTTCCAGAAACCATTGTCAGTGAACACAATCCACCGTGCCATCCGCCGTTGCCAGCTGAAACTCTACAGTGCAAAGAAGAAGCCATTTCTAAGCAAGATCCACAAGCTCAGGCGTTTTCACTGGACCAGGGATCATTTAAAATGGAGAGTGGCAAAATGGAAGACTGTTCTGTGGTCAGACGAGTCACGATTCGAAGTTCTTTTTGAAAATCTGGGACGCCATGTCATCCGGACCAAAGAGGACAAGGACAACCCAAGTTGTTATCAACGCTCAGTTCAGAAGCCTGCATCTCTGATGGTATGGGGATGCATGAGTGTGGCATGGGCAGCTTACATGTCTGGAAAGGCACCATCAATGCAGAAAAATATATTCAGGTTCTAGAACAACATATGCTCCCATCCAGACGTCATCTCTTTCAGGGAAGACCCTGCATTTTTCAACAAGATAATGCCAGACCACATTCTGCATCAATCACAACATCATGGCTGCATAGAAGAAGGATCCGGGTACTGAAATGGCCAGTCTGCAGTCCAGTTCTTTCACCTATAGAGAACATTTGGCGCATCATAAAGAGGAAGGTGCAACAAAGAAGGCCCAAGACGATTGAACAGTTAGAGGCCTGTATTAGATAAGAATGGGAGAGCATTCCTATTTCTAAATTTGAGAAACTGGTCTCCTCGGTCCCCAGACATCTGTTGAGTGTTGTAAGAAGAAGGGGAGATGCCACACAGTGGTGAAAATGGCCTTGTCCCAACTTTTTGGGGATTTGTTGACACCATGAAATTCTGATTCAACATATTTTTTCCTTAAAATGGTACATTTTCTCAGTTTAAACTTTTGTTCCGTGATTTATGTTCTATTCTGAATAAAATATTAGAAGTTGGCACCTCCACATCATTGCATTCAGTTTTTATTCACGATTTGTATAGTGTCCCAACTTTTTTGGAATCCGTTTTGTATTCTTTAAGATACCACATCTGTTTGCAATAACTTTTAAAACAATATACATTGCATGCCAGTGACTTTACGTACCAGTTAAACTTATCCTGACCTTTTCTGGCTTATTCCAACAGAGAGTTCGGCCTCTTAAAGGTAATGTGAATCTCCATTTTGGTTCTAATATTGTCAGACCTTAATATGCAGATATAAATATGCCCAACAAGCTGATCGGCAGGGGTGCCGGGTGTCGGACCCCGCCGATCTGATATTGATGATCTATCCTGAGGTCATCAATATTAAAAGCCCAGAGAACCCCTTTAATAAGCAGTAATGATCAATCAATTAACCAATGACCATGGACTGTATAAGCGTGTAGTCCAAGGCTCAAAGATTATCCCAGCTATACCTGATACATAGAGTATATAGAACTCCCATATTCCTATACAATATAGGTCTGCGGACAGACTCGGACTGCCCTCGCTGTGGAAGGGCAGATGCGTCTCTGATACATATGTTCTGGGAGTGCTCTGAGCTCGGGGTGTATTGGTAAGAGATCCTTTACCTCCCAGCGTAATTGTTTGTGTATCAATAAGGATATCCCTCTTGAAGAAGAGGTGTGGTAAGAATGTGTGGCCCATTGAACCCAGGGTTTCTTTAGTACCCGAAAAGTGTTGGTAGTGAGATGCGTCTCTTGCAGACACAGAATGTGTGGATTAGAGTTCCTAATAAATTCAAACACCATAGATCTCTTTTGCGGTGTACCCAGTCCCCTAACATTCCATGATAAGATTTTTAGCTCAGCCATTGCTTCCATGACAAATATATGAGTGGAGCATAATGCAATGGGTGTATTAGCGTATAACAGAGTTATATGAATAACTGTGACTAACTGATAGAACATAGTTATTAGAAACTGAAAAAAAACAACTCAATTCTTAAGGCCTCATGCACACAACCGTATTTTGTTTCCGTGTCTGATCCGTTTTTTTGCGGATAGGATGCGGACCCATTCATTTCAATGGGTCCGCAGAAAACGTGTGCTGTCCGCATCAGTATGTCCGTTCCGTTGCTCCGCCCAAAAAATAGTGCATGTCCTATTTTTTTCTAGTTTGCGGACAAGGATAGGCATTATTACAATGGATCCGCAAAAAAAAAAACGGATGCCATACGGTCGCGTGCATGTAGCTTAACTTTGTATTTTCTATAGTTATAGTGTTAGGCCTGGACCGGTTCACAATCCAGACTATAGGCAAGTCAAACCGGGATGCCTCTGCCTATTATGCTGTGTGGCAGAAGCATGCTGGCTGTGGCTACAGTATTGGTATCGCCATTTAAGTACATGTATGTAAATACTAATATTTGAGCCCTGTGTCAGAAACTAGAGTTGTTGTGCATTTTCATACGTATACAATATTATCTAATGACATTATAATCAAAATGAATGCTTATCTCATTGCCTTTAAGAATAAGATCAGCCTGAACCAAAGTTCTATTATGTTGCTGAAAAAGCCAAGATGAGTTCATGGCAAGTTCAGTTTATATAAAAAAATAATTGTGAACATAAACGGACATTGTATTTAAAAGTTATTGCTAAAGATATGGGACCAACTGTAAGGAGTAAGTCAACTCCCTAAGACATGTCTGTCTGGAGGGAACAAGGTTACTTGATAAGGACTCATATTCTTGAGGCACACCTGCTGTATGAGGTTCAATTTATATATTCATAATTATTATATATATATCTCTGTATGGTATATTTAGTTTACAACATATGTTAATCAATAATTCATATAATGTGTTATCTATGTGTAACAATGTATCGATTTATATATATGTCATACCATGTATTTACCATTTAGAAGGTATTGTAGAAGGTACAGAAATAAGTAAGTTTATGTTAATTGGATTTCAAAAAAATAGTTATTCATGGATGTAGATAAGTGAAATGTACAAGTTCCGATGCCAAGCATCAAAGCCACTATATAAAATTTCAAGTCAAGCTATATTTCAAAAAGATAGGAGAAGACAGTCAACTCCAACAAGTCCAGGATATAGGTAATTAAAAGTGTCAGGAAAAGACCTTCCTCAATGATTTATATAAAAAGGTCAACGAAGTCATAAGAACATATTATTAGATATTTAATTTTAATGCTTAAAAGTTGTGATGTTCATCTACAGTACCGCAGTGCCATCTGGAGGCAGATGGACAATATTATATTATTTCATTATTTGTTCTATACCATATTAGGTTTGATATGACATCATGATGTTATTAGCATGCGAGTACACCCACCTTACCTGATTGGGAATCCCTAATCTAAAGGGGATGATTCTTAGATAAGGGGGGGGGGGGAATAATTACTCGTGTGCGGAGTTGCATGAAAAAAGTAAGAGCTAGAGAAAAAGATCCATATATCCATCCATTCATTCAATCAAAAAGAAAAACTTTACCAGAAAAAACTTGGATTATTCTTTTTGGATTACTAGGAAAGTTCTTCAGAACTGGTCCCATCTAAACTCTGTCTACCTTTGACCCGGTAACGTATATTTTGTTTACTACTCGTGATATTAATAAGATATTTCTCTCGGTATATAGCCAAGAGTTCCCATATTGTGGGAATATATAGTGTTAGGCGCCTCCATAATGCTGATTATTCTCTTAGCAAAGATGCATATTGTTAATGGAAGATCTGACATTATTTGAAAAGAGGACTAAACCCTTGGAAAGTTATTTTCCTTAGTCTGATTGCCGAGTTAAATATTTTATCATATTAATATCATATATTTTTGATTGGTCATAGGAAAACAGAGTCAAGGGATAACAGTTATTTTCCTGTAAATCCGTGTTTTATTGTTATAGCCTGTTTGATAACAGAAGATCCTAAGTTTCTCTTGGTATATGAGTCCGTTTGTTAAAAGTATGACACTGGTTGTCATAAATCATTAAATCACACTGTGCTGATCAGATAGGGGTGTGTTAACACCACCGTGTGGTACATTTTGGATGTTACGTTGTAACTTCATCATTTGTTTTGCAGTTGTATTGTTTTTATATTCTTTGTTTTTATAATAAACGATTATATATTTTTGCATATACAATTGTTCCTTTGTTTCACTGCTTGCACAAATCAAATTAAGATACTTGATAAAAAGAACTTAGAGGCGTTTTTATGTCCGCCTGAAGGATAATATATTTTTATTTATTTAATCCTCTCTTTTATATGAAGATTCTTTTTCATATAGAAGATTTATGACAGAGTGTAACTAAGCATCGTCAAGAAGTTGCATTTAAATATAACGGAACATATCAACTTGAGCAAACCAGTCCCTTGACGACTTCTGGTGACCAGTCCCAAGATAATGTCGCGGGTCTCAACGTCTCAAAAAACTTCTCCGTAGGGTCAGCCATTCCGAGACTTCTCCGGGTGAGGTTAAGAATATCGCTCTGTCGCCGTCCACCACTCTGAGTTTTGCAGGATAACACATGGAGTAAGGGATGTTGGCTTCTCTCAGGCGTCTCTTGACATCCATAAAAGTAGCGTGTTGTTTCTGCAGTTCCATGAAAAAGTCTGGAAAGATGGATACTCTGGTGTTGTCGTACTTAATTTCTTGCCGTCTTCTGGCTTGAGCCAGTATCTTATCTCTATCTTTGCAGTTGAGAAATCTGGCAAGCATGGGTCTGGGTGGGGCCCCCGGTGGGGGAGGTTTTGCTAGTACTCTGTGGGCTCTTTCTACCGCATGTGCTGAAGAGAAATCTGCATCCGGAAGGAGTTCTTTTATTAATTTTTCTATAAACTCATCTGGTGCCCGACCTTCTGCCCTTTTGGGCAAGCCTTCTGTTTCCATAGCTCTGCTTTAGTGTTAAGGTCAGAGATGGATCTGGGAACAGTAGCAGTAGTATCTTCTATACGTGATATACAGTCAGGTCCATAAATATTGGGACATCGACCCAATTGTAAAATTTTTGTCTCTATACACCACCACAATGGATTTGAAATGAAACTAACAAGATGTTCTTTAACTGCAGACTGTCAGCTTTAATTTGAGGGTATTTACATCCAAATCAGGTAAACGGTGTAGGAATTCCAACAGTTTGCATATGTGCCTCCCACTTGTTAAGGAACCAAAAGTAATGGGACATAATAATAATCATAAATCAAACTTTCACTTTTTAATACTTGGTTGCAAATCCTTTGCAGTCAATTACAGCCTGAAGTCTGGAACGCATAGACATCACCAGACGCTGGGTTTCATCCCTGGTGATGCTCTGCCAGGCCTCTACTGCAACTGTCTTCAGTTCCTGCTTGTTCTTGGGGCATTTTCCCTTCAGTTTTGTATTCAGCACAGGGCTCCAGATGGCGACCAAAATGGTCACCAATGCGACTTAGAACTGCTAAATGGCGACAAGACTTTGTAGTCTTGTCACCATTTGCGCCTAGACCCTCCGCTCGCTGCTCTGCCTCTAAGAAAAAAAAGGCTTTCATCCAGCAGACAGACACACGCTGCAGACGTCTGCTGGGTGAAGACCCGCCCCTCAGATTACCCGGCATAGAGGGTGGGCGTGGCTTGTGCTCCCGCTTCCAGCAGTCTGGCATCTGGCAAGTTTTGGAGTTGAGTCTGTGCTGTGGCGCTGAGCTGCTGGAGACACTTCAACTAGGGCCGCACAGTCCACGGCTGATAACACGAGGCGAGTCACCCGTATGCAGATTTATTATTGTGTTTTATAGGACTAGGTCCTTATGGGGTCACAAGGAGAAGGCAGAGATCCGTAAGAACAAGTATAAGCACCGGCTGTGCTGCTTTAACACTCGCTGTCCTGGTCTGCATAGCACTGCCGGGGTCGCATAGCATTATATTGATTTATGATGCTATGTAACCCTTAGAGGTCTGGAATGTACTGGATAACACTGACCTAATGCGGTCAGTGTTATCCAATACATTCCAGAACTGTAAGGGTTACTATCACGGTCGGCGTGGCTATCACATACGTGACACAGAGGGAGGGAACGAGGAAGGCCCTGCCCAAGTGAGAGGGAAGATGGTGACCCCTGACTCACCTGGCGGCTGGCACCTGGCTGCCCTGACGTCCCTAGACGGGTTCCTCACCCGTACGCCGATCACGTGCCTAAAGCCCTGGCTTTCCCTGAGCTGAGCCCTAGGTAGTGAACAGGGCGATGGGAACACTAGTCCGCACCACTAACTCTAAGGGAAAACACCAAGGGGAGGACAGACAACACAGACTCAACATATATTCCCAGGTGGGCGACAACAGGAGACAACAATAAGCCAAACAGGGATCCAGAGGGTAGCACACAGGAACAACAACCAGGATTAACCACTCCAGTGAGTCAGTATAGATGTCCAGGCAGGAAGCTCTATAACTGACAACTAGAGAAGTGTGAGGGGAGAATATAAGGAGGTAGGGAGTGGCAGACACGAAACAGCTGAGGAGGAGAAGCTACGGATCCCTGAGAGAGACAAAAAGGATAGCAAGGCAAACACAGAAAACAATAACTAAGAAACACCATGATCTTTAGATATAGAGCGCGCAGCCACCCGCTGCGACTTCCTGACCCCGGGTATAACGGAGTCAGACGTGGCTCTTGATACCCTCGTGACAGTACCCCCCCTTTCACGAGGGGCCTCCGGACACTCAGGACCAGGTCTCTCCGGATGAGAGGCATGGAAAGTCTGAATTAACCTGTTGGCGTTTACCTCTGACGCTGGAACCCACATTCTTTCCTCGGGACCGTAACCCCTCCAATGCACAAGATACTGAAGAGAGCGGCGGACCCGACGAGAATCAACAATTCTGGCTATTTGAAACTCCAGATTACCATCCACAATAACAGGAGGAGGTGGCAGCGGCGATGGTTCTAGAGGTGGAACATACTTCTTGAGTAACGATTTATGGAAGACGTTATGGATCTTAAAAGTCTGAGGTAGCTCCAGGCGAAAAGCCACAGGGTTAATGACGGCTACTATTTTATAGGGACCAATGAACCTAGGACCCAGTTTCCAAGAAGGAACCTTCAACTTAATATTCCTAGTAGACAACCACACATAGTCATTCCCTCCTAGGTCCGGACCTGGCGACCGTTTCTTATCGGCCATGCATTTATATTTACCACTCATCTTTTTCAAGTTAACTTGCACCTTCTGCCATACCGATGAAAGAGATGAAGAAAACCTTTCCTCTTCGGGAACCCCAGAAGACCCCCCCTCTTTGAAAGTACAAAATTGGGGATGAAAACCGTATGCACCAAGGAATGGTGACTTGCCAGTGGACTCCTGATAATGATTATTTATGGCAAACTCAGCTAACGGTAAGTATGATGACCACAACTCTTGGTTTTCAGACACAAAACACCTTAAATATGTTTCTAGGTTTTGGTTGGTACGCTCAGTCTGTCCATTCGACTGAGGATGGAAAGCTGAGGAAAAGGACAAGTGAACCCCCAAACGGGAACAAAAAGCTTTCCAAAACTTAGAAATAAACTGGGTTCCCCGATCCGAAACCACATCGGAAGGGACCCCGTGAAGCTTCACGATTTCACTGATAAACACCTGAGCGAGAGTTTTAGCATTAGGAAGTGCGGGTAGCGCAATAAAGTGTACCATTTTGCTAAACCTGTCTACTACTACCAAGATAACTGTTTTACCCGCCGACAACGGTAAGTCAGTGATGAAATCCATAGACAGATGTGTCCATGGCCTATTGGGAATGAAAAGTGGCAATAAAGACCCTGCTGGACGTGTATAAGAGACTTTCGCGCGTGCACAAGTAGACACGAAATCCATTACATCCTGACGCAACCTTGGCCACCAAAAACGACGAGATAAAAGCTCCAAGGTTGCTTTACTACCCGGGTGTGCAGCAAGTGCCGAATTATGATGTTCTTTTAATAATTCAAGACGCAGGTTTAACGGTACAAACAATTTCTCTGAGGGGCAAGAGGCCGGGGCGTCCCCCTGAGCCTCTAACACCTTTCCCTCTAGAACAGAGTGTACAGCAGAGACAACCACTCCTCTTTGTAAAATAGGTACCGGATCACAAACATTACCCCCTCCAGGGAAACTACGAGATAATGCGTCTGCCTTGGTATTTTTTGCCCCAGGACGATAGGTGATTACAAAGTTAAATCTGGTAAAGAATAGCGACCACCTAGCTTGTCTAGGGGTGAGACGTTTAGCCGATTCTAGGTACAGAAGGTTCTTGTGATCCGTAATCACCGTGACGGGGTGGATTGCTCCCTCTAAGAAGTGACGCCACTCTTCAAGCGCCAGTTTAATCGCCAACAGTTCCCTATTTCCAATATCATAATTCTTCTCTGCAGAAGATAATTTTTTGGAAAAGAAAGCGCAAGGACGCCATTTGCCAGGGGACGGACCCTGAGACAATACAGCTCCCTCTCCCACCTCTGACGCATCTACCTCGACAATAAAAGGCTGGGAGACATCAGGTTGAATTAGAACAGGTGCCGAGGTAAACCTCTCCTTTAGAGAGGAAAATGCATCTTTAGCGGCGTCAGACCATTTGGAAAAATCCGTCCCCTTCCTAGTCATGTCGGTAAGGGGTTTAACGATCACTGAATAATTTTTAATAAACTTTCTATAGAAATTAGCGAAACCCAAAAACCGTTGTAGGGCTTTAAGGTTCTCAGGAAGATCCCAATCTAAAATTGCCTGGACCTTCCCAGGATCCATGCGGAAACCTGAAGCAGATAATAGATATCCCAGGAACTGTAATTCCTGAACAGCGAAGACACATTTTTCAATTTTCGCATATAATTTATTCGTCCGTAGGACCTGCAGTACTTGCCTGACATGCACCTCATGTGTTTTCAGATCAGCCGAATAAATTAAGATATCATCTAGGTATATGACTACAAACCTGCCGATGAGATGACTAAAAATATCATTAACGAAATGTTGGAAGACAGCAGGGGCATTGGTCAGACCGAAAGGCATAACAAGATTTTCATAATGCCCCTCAGGGGTGTTAAAAGCTGTCTTCCACTCATCCCCTTCCCTGATACGAATCAGATTGTAGGCCCCCCTAAGATCAAGTTTGGAGAACCACTTAGCACCCGCAATCTGATTAAAAAGGTCAGGAATGAGAGGAAGAGGGTATGGGTCACGGATGGTTATCTGGTTTAACTCACGGAAATCCAAGCAAGGACGCAGGCCCCCATCTTTCTTTTTAACAAAGAAAAACCCTGCAGCCACGGGTGAAGAAGAGGGTCTGATGTGTCCCTTAGCCAGACTCTCGGAGATATAATCTTTCATGGCTTGTCTCTCGGGACCCGAAAGATTATACAACCTGGACTTGGGTAATTTTGCCCCGGGAATCAGGTTAACCGGGCAATCATAAGGACGATGAGGTGGTAGTTTCTGACAACCCTTTTCAGAAAAAACGTCCTCAAAGTCCGAAATAAATGTAGGTAGGGAAGCTATGGAGGCGATTAAGCAATTGTTATTTAAGCAATTCTCTCTGCAATGCTCACTCCACTCCAATATCTCCCTGGCCTGCCAATCCACCACTGGATTGTGCGCTACCAACCAGGGAAGACCCAATACCACCGGAGAGGGAAGGCCCTCCAAAACGTAACATGAAAGACACTCATTATGGTGGTCCCCTACCCGAAGGTGTAAATTACGAACAATGTGGGTGAGGTTTCTCTGAGACAGAGGAGCAGAATCTATAGCGAATACGGGAATAGGTCTCTGCAGCGTACAGAGAGACAAACCCATAGTGCGGGCAAAATGGGCATCAATCAAGTTTACCCCTGCTCCACTGTCTAGAAAAACAGAAATAGACTCCGTCTTAACACCAAAAACAATGACCGCTGGTAACACAAATTAAGATGTTCGTATGGAGGAAACGTATACCCCCCGGCTGACATCCTCCGCACAGCCCGGGGTTAGTAGTTTTCCGACTGTCTTTTGTTTTTGAGAAAGGAGGGACAGACATTAATGAAATGACCCCTCCCCCCACAGAAAAAACAAGCCCCCCCCCCTACGGCAAATCTCGGGAGGACGGACCTGACGAGAAGTTCCGCCTAGCTGCATAGGCTCATCTAAGTCAGTACAGGCTGACTGTTGCTTGGGAGAGGTAACCAATTGCTCCGGAATTTTCGATCTCTCCCTAAGACGTCTATCTATTCTGATAGAGAGGGACATAACAGCATCAAGGGAAAGGGGGGTCTCATACAGCGCCAGTGCATCCTTAACCCTTTCAGATAACCCAGAGCAGAACTGACTCCTGAGAGCCGGGTCGTTCCACTGAGTATCCGTAGCCCACCTACGGAACTCTGAGCAATATTCCTCTGCTGACCGATCTCCCTGTAGGAGTCTCCGTAACTTCGACTCAGCCAGGGCGACTCGGTCAGGGTCATCATATATGAGACCCAAAGCCCCAAAAAATCCCTCCACTGACGGAAGAGCCTGAGAACCAGGGGGTAACGAGAACGCCCAGGATTGCGGATCCCCCTGAAGCAGGGAAATGACAATCCCAACCCGCTGTTCTTCATGAACTGAGGAGTAAGGGCGCAACTTAAAATATAATTTGCAGGCCTCACGGAACGTTGCAAATTTGTCCCTTCCCCCAGAAAATCTGTCGGGAAGAGCAACCTTGGGTTCAGTGACAACCTGGTTACCCATAGCAACCGCTGGGGGTGCAGTCTGCTGCATTTGCTGCTGTTGTTGGAGAACAGACGCCTTCAATCCTGCCACCTCCAAAGACAGGCTTTGAAGCTGTTCTGCCAAGGCATCAATAGGATCCATATTGGATTCTAAGTAGAGAGAGAAAAAAAAAAAACAACAAACAAAAAATTTAAAAAAATATATATTTTTTTTTTTTCAAAAAGTAAGGGCCAGTTATAATATCACGGTCGGCGTGGCTATCACATACAGGACACAGAGGGAGGGAACGAGGAAGGCCCTGCCCAAGTGAGAGGGAAGATGGTGACCCCTGACTCACCTGGCGGCTGGCACCTGGCTGCCCTGACGTCCCTAGACGGGTTCCTCACCCGTACGCCGATCACGTGCCTAAAGCCCTGGCTTTCCCTGAGCTGAGCCCTAGGTAGTGAACAGGGCGATGGGAACACTAGTCCGCACCACTAACTCTAAGGGAAAACACCAAGGGGAGGACAGACAACACAGACTCAACATATATTCCCAGGTGGGCGACAACAGGAGACAACAATAAGCCAAACAGGGATCCAGAGGGTAGCACACAGGAACAACAACCAGGATTAACCACTCCAGTGAGTCAGTATAGATGTCCAGGCAGGAAGCTCTATAACTGGCAACTAGAGAAGTGTGAGGGGAGAATATAAGGAGGTAGGGAGTGGCAGACACGAAACAGCTGAGGAGGAGAAGCTACGGATCCCTGAGAGAGACAAAAAGGATAGCAAGGCAAACACAGAAAACAATAACTAAGAAACACCATGATCTTTAGATATAGAGCGCGCAGCCACCCGCTGCGACTTCCTGACCCCAGGTATAACGGAGTCAGACGTGGCTCTTGATACCCTCGTGACAGTTACATAGCATCATAAATCAATATAATGCTCTGCGACCCCGGCAGTGCAGAACTCCTGCAGACAGACTCCGGTGTGAAACCAGCGCAATCCTATTAATGCACAGACTAGTCCTATTAATGCACAGTCCTCACATACAGGACCAGTGAGGCACCACTAACTTTGCGGATGCGGGCCATGGCTGGAGTGATAGTGGACACATGACTATCCCCACAGACTGCTTGGGTCATTCCTGGCCATATATGGACACGCAAGTAGTATCTTGTTACCTGCTCGCCATATCTTGTTACCTGCTCGCCATATCTTGTTATCTGCTCGCCATATGACCACACATGTTATCATGCATATGTGACTGTTTATAGGAGGTCATCACGTTGATCACTTATGTGGGAATCCCTATGTTGACTCACCGCCGGTACATACATGTGGATATATCGCCACACTGGCGAACTATTGCTTTCTTTTAGCAGAATCAAAAGGCCCCCTGTAGTGGTCCCTGTATTTGATCACTTCAAGCTATTAAGTGAACGAACATAATGTGACCAGTATATTATCTGGTCTAATGGTGTCATCATAATTGAGGACCTTGCCACTAGGAGGGTAGCCTCTTTTTGATGCCTCATTAAAGCATTGTACTTTGATATACGTCCCCTGAGGAACCCGAAAATCAATCAGGGTGAAACGCGTTGGGACACTGGCATCTGATTGCATACTAGATGTAGTGCTTCTGGTGCCGTACATGTATATACATCTTATATTATACACTGATATGTACAAATGTTAACGGCGTATCTTCGTGTATTGACGTCACACAGTGTATCTGGAGTGTGGGGTTTGTACAGTTATATCGTCCATTGATGATGCACATTCATAGATAGCCACATCTTTGGTTGTCTATATATTCTTTATGACATATTTATTATTAGCAGCATTTCCGCCCACACCACTGAGCACCCAGTGGGGTGGCTGGTTTGTTTGCTTTTTGTGTTATTATCCGTACTTTGTTTTTGTTTTGTGTACCTAGAGCAGGCCCTGAGTAGATATCCATTAGGTTCACAGGGCCTTACCAGGGTCACTAGGAGGTTCCAGAATACGGGATCGTCCTTATCAGGGCGGCCATTCCGTTCTTAGGCAGGGCTATTTAGCCCAGGGCCAGGAACAGGGAAAGATTAGAATTCTTTTCTGTCCCCCCAGTTCAACCTGACCCGCACTTCTGGACAACTACAAGTATAATTGTTCATGTCATCAAGGATATATTCTCTTTTTTGTTCCTTTTCTATGTATGTCTGTGGGAGTTTTGTTATTTTATGCTATAATTAGATTAAAGGCTACGTTTTAAACAGGTCGTTCCCTGTGATTAATTAATGCACAGACTAGTAACCATTTCTGATCATAAATCATCTAATCTATTCCCCTTATTTCACAAGACCAGTATTCACTTCTACATACCGAATAGCAATCGGATGTCAACCTTCCCGTCAGTCCGTGTTACTGCTAGCAGAATGATGAAACGGTGGGACTCCCCCGGCCTAGGGGCTCGCTCAGCAGTCCCAAGGCACGCCAATTGACAAGGAGAGATTGCCGCCTATACTGCGCACGTTCTAGAAAAGGAGGGCGATGTCCGTGCACGGCTCCTTACTGACACGGGGGTGATGGGCAGAGAGCCCTTAACTGCTCCTTTCTGTGCCAAAGACATGTGGTAGAGTTAAAAAGAGGGAAAATGGCACTGAAGCAGCCTATAAGGGGTTAAGCACAGGTTAGTTCAGCTGCCAGAGGAGGTCCCCTAGCTTTCCTACATCTCTGCTTGCTGGCAGTGAATGGAAACCTTTAAGGTTGACATTGACAGACTGAATGTCCATGTCCAGCCACAGTTGCACAGTGAGCAGTACTAGAATATGGGCAATCTTTCCTCAAGAAACAACAGCAAACAAGAGGTTTTCATTCACTGACCGGCAAGCAGAGGGGTTGAGAATAAAGAGTAAAGCTCGTGTAGTATTATATTTTTAGCTGTTATATTTTTTCTTAATGTAAAAAAAAAAAAAAGCTGCCCTCCCCCACCCCCACTGTCATGCTGGTCCCGTCAACACGTGATGCCTGCTGATGTGGTCACTGGTTGCAGTGGCGACTCTCAAGTGATTGGCCTTTTAAGGAGTGCAGTGGGGATAGTTTTTTTGAACCCATTCTGTGTCACATATAGAATAATACTGGTTTGAAACCCCTTAAAGAAAAATATAAAAATTACTCCTTAAAGGGTTTGGATACACTAATTTCTGGACCTCAGACTGGCAGGACCTTTGTTGGTGATCATACCAAAACCAAACGTTTTCATGGAGAAACCCAAGACAAACAGCGGAGGCCGGGAAGCGAATGAGCCTGGACCCAGCACCTAGGGATTATCAACGCCAATCTGGCTAGTCTGACAGGTCATGGAAATTAGTGTACAACTCCTTAAACTGCGTGGGCTGTAGCTTAGAAAACCCCATGCTCCTAAGCATCCCAGCTATAGTATGTATTTTAAATTTGGCGACTAAAAATTTTATTTGGCTCCTATATTTTTCAGGTTAGGAGCCAATGCCTCCTTGATATTTTTTTTAGTCTGGAGCCCTGCAGCAAGTGAATGCATGCTTAATTGGATTCAGGTCAGGTGATTGACTTGGCCATTGCATAACATTCCACTTTTTTCCCTTAAAAAACTCTTTGGTTACTTTTGCAGTATGCTTTGGGTCATTGTCCGTCTGCACTGTGAAGCACCGTCCAATGAGTTCTGAAGCATTTGGCTGAATACGAGCAGATAATATTGCCCGAAACACTTCAGAATTCATCCTGCTGCTTTTGTCAGCAGTCACATCATCAATAAATACAAGAGAACCAGTTCCATTGGCAGCCATACATGCCCACGCCATGACACTATCACCACCATGCTTCACTGATGAGGTGGTATGCTTAGGATCATGAGAAGTTCATATCCTTCTCCATACTCTTCTCTTCCCATCACTCTGGTACAAGTTGATCTTGGTCTCATCTGTCCATAGGATATTGTTCCAGAACTGTGAAGGCTTTTTAGATGTTGTTTGGCAAACTCTAATCTGGCCTTCCTGTTTTTGAGGCTCACCAATGGTTTACATCTTGTGGTGAACCCTCTGTATTCACTCTGGTGAAGTCTTCTCTTGATTGTTGACTTTGACACACATACACCTACCTCCTGGAGAGTGTTCTTGATCTGGCCAACTGTTGTGAAGGGTGTTTTCTTAACCAGGGAAAGAATTCTTCGGTCATCCACCACAGTTGTTTTCCAAGGTCTACCGTTTTTTTTTTGGTGTTGCTGAGCTCACCGGTGCATTCCTTCTTTTTAAGAATATTCCAAACAGTTGTTTTGGCCATGCCTAATGTTTTTGCTATCTCTCTGATGTTTTTTTTTTTTTTTTTAGCCTAATGATGGCTTGTTTCACTGATAGTGACAGCTCTTTGGATCTCATCTTGAGAGTTGACAGCAACAGATTCCAAATGCAAATAGCACACTTGAAATTAACTTTGGACCTTTTATCTGCTCATTGTAATTGGGATAATGAGGGAATAACACACACCTGGCCATGGAACAACTGAGAAGCCAATTGTCCCATTACTTTTGGTTCCTTAACAAGTGGGAGGTACATATGCAAACTGTTGTAATTCCTACACCGTTCACCTGATTTGGATGTATATACCCTCAAATTAGAGCTGACAGTCTGCAGTTAAAGCACATCTTGTTAGTTTCATTTCAAATCCATTGTGGTGGTGTACAGAGCCAAAAATGTTAGAATTGGGTCGATGTCCCAATATTTATGGACCTGACTGTACGTTCTTCAGTGTGTTGGACTCTTTCTCGAAGGTTCTGCAGGTCTTGGCACAAAAGTCCCAGATCAATCTTGACTTCGTCTAGTTTCCCTGATAGAAATCTCTCCATCTTCACACACACATATTCAGTGGCGTACACACAATCCATGGGGCCCCTGTGCGAAACTGATCTATGGTGCCCCCTCCCCGTCACCCCCCCAACCTGCCTCCAAGCCCCCCCCCACTACCTCCCCTACTAGTGTTGTAACTATAGTGTAATGGGCCACAGTGCAAACATTTTTACAAAGAACCTGCAGATTTTCTTACTAAGGGCTTTTTTCGTGCGGGTAATCCGCTGCGTGAATGAGTGCCAAGCCCTATTCTGGACAGCAGAGACACGGAGCAGTAACATGATTGACTGTGATCTTTTTACTACAAAATCACGGTGACAACTTTATGTCTCTGTGATTTTGTAGTAAAAAGATCACAGAGAGGCACGGAGCATTACCAATCATGTTAATGCTCCGTGTCTCTGCTGTCCGGAACGGGGCTTGGCTGTCTTTCACGAAGTGGATTACCTGCACGGGATCCACTCCTGTTAAAGAGCCCTAAGCCCAATGCATGGCTCCACTCACCCAGTCCTAATAAAATCTGGTCCTACCTCATCCAGGGTGTCGCTGGTATCGGCGTGATGTCCGCTGGATCCAGAACAAGGTCCCTGTGCTGAGAAAAAAAGAATAATCACATAAGGAAGGGATGGTGACTGCCCCTGTGAAATCACCAGCAGGGGGCGCTGTGCTGGCCTGTAAGACTGAGCCATGCCAATGTATAGCAGGGTAATCTAGGACATTTCCCCTAAGTGCAACCACACAGTACTAATGCCCACCTTGTGGCCCCTCACAGTAGTTATGCCCACCTTTGTTCCTGTCACAGTAATTATGCCCAGATATGTGTCCCCTTACAGTAGTTATGCCAAATATGTGTCCCCTTACAGTAGTCATGCCCAGATATGTGCCCCCTCAAAGTGGTTATGCCAGATTATGTGGCCTCTCACAGTAGTAATGCCAGATTATGTGCCCCCTCACAGTAGTAATGCCAGACTATGTGCCCCTCACCTAGTAACGCCAGATTATGTGCCCCTCAAAGTAGTAATGCCAGATTATGTGCCCCTCACAATAGTTATGGCAGATTATGTGCCCCTTCACAGTATTTATGCTCAGTTATGTGCCCCCTCAAAGTAGATATGCCCAGATATGTGCCCCCTCAGAGTGGTTATGCCAGATTATGTGTCCCCTCACAGTAGTAATTCCAGATTATGTGCCCCTTCACAGTATTTATGCCCGGTTATGTGCCCCCTCAAAGTAAATATGCCCAGATATGTGTCCCCTCAGAGTGGTTATTCCAAATTATGTGCCCCTCACATTAGATATGCCCACATATGTGCCCCTCACATTGGTTATGCCAGATTACATGCCCCGTCACAGTAGTTATGCCTTCATATGTGCCCCCTTATAGTTATGCCTTTATATGTGCCCCCCTCACAGTAGTTATGCCACATTAGGTGCCCCCTCAAATTAGTTATGGCAGATTAGGTGCCCCCCTCAAATTAGTTATGGCAGATTAGGTGCCCCTCAGTAGAGATGCAAACTTTTGTGCCCCCTCACTCTAGTTGTGCCCATCAAACCCCCCCTGCCCCCCTGCCCCCCTGCCCCCAGTCTGCAGCGTTAGAAAAAAAAAATACACTTACTTACCTTCTTCCCTGATGAGAGGAGGCAGATTGCCGGGCTTTTAGGTCTCCTCCCGCAGCCAGCAGCGCGATCTGGGGCCAGCAGGGGGAGCTCCTGAGCTCTGAAGATCAGTGAAGCAGGGAGCAGAGAGGAACTGCCTAGCCGGGTGTGAGTGAGTGAGTGCGCTCCCCCCCTCTTCCTTGACCCTCTGTCCCCCCCCCCACCACCACCATATTATACATGTAATGGAGGCCCGAAATTGCCACTGTACTTCATGCCGGGCCCCATCAGAGCGCTCCATTACATGTGAGTACAGCGGGGGCCCTGCCAGCGGCCTGGGGGGGTCCACAGGCGGCCGGGCCCCCTGGAGTGCCGGGCACGGTCGCAACTGCGACCCTGGTATCTACGCCACTGGACATATTATATATATACACACACACACACCCTGTACACCTATGTACATATCCACACACATGTATGTATTTTATATATATCACATTGTGGGAAAAGCAGTAACCTTTATTCAATGCTGGGACTGTAGGATTGCTATCATTATGTTGATTTCTCTATGTAGTTATTTGACTGGAGGACTGATGAGATGACACCTGAGGTGTGTTGTCACTATGGCATCACATATAGGCAGGGATGTCATGTGATCACTCCTCTGAAGATGCTTTGCTGTGATGCATGCTGGGATTTGTACTTTCACTTTGCAGCTGCTCCACCCACACAGCCTTTCATTAATGGGAGCATGCTATGCTAAATGCAGTAGAAAAATGATATATATATATATATATATATATATATATATATACACACAGTATATCTGTCATGATACAAATTCCTCTTGGCTTTAGTTATTGTCTGGGGCACTTTATTGTTTTTTATACTTATGGTGGCCAACCTCTTACGCCCAGAAGGTTCTTTCAGGATACCTCTGGATGTGTAATTCAATATTCACAAACAGACACAAAGGGGCACATTTATTAAGACATAAAAGAGCAAATTAATGAAAAGAGAAGACAACTTATAAGCTCTAAAATACCAATTATGACATATAACAATACTAATTAAAATCAAACTATACAGTAACAGATAACATACAATAATGGCTGTGAAAAGTTAGTCAATAATAATAACAAACTGATGTTACTTAGCCAAGTAAAGCTTAGGCAGTAATAAACTGTTACTTAGCTGATCTTACGGTACGCATATCCTTCAGCTTGGTTTACCAGAAAAGGAGTCCCGTGTCCAGCATGGACTTTTCTAATGAAGTGATTGAAGAAGGGAATCAGTCCTAGGCGCACAATGTGAGCTGGCCCATAGGAGAGACTCATTCATTGTTGTATCAGGAGCGGACAAAGACAGCAAAGGGCTCCTGTGCAAAGACCCTGTGAGAGACGTCTTGCTTGAGAGTGAGCTCTTCATGATCTTCCTCAGAGGTATTTGTAGTAGCCGCTGAATCTGATGTGGTGCTTGTCCTGGTAAGCACATTCCGCTGCGGCAGAGGTGACCGTGTGCCGCCATCTTGTTGTCTGGCAAATTCTCGCAATTTTTCAGTAGTGCTTTGTGTTTTTTTGCAGCCCTATTATTATATCAGATTAGTAGCCAGTGTATATTAGGTGAAACTGACCTAGGACTTTGAATGGCACAATTTATTTGCTCTTATGATAAATCTGCTAGTCCTGTCAAAGGATGTGCTCCCCTGTTTTTTTTTGTGCCTCTGTAAGTGATCTTCAGATCTTATATACAGCCAAGCAGTCTACAGTGTTCTCTTTAGGGACTCTATTCAAGAGATTATGCCTGTACTGTGTGGGAAGGGGTATTGACCGTGCCTCAGTCTTAGGAGCCTGCTTATCTCTGAGCTTCTTCCTCCTTCCACGCTGCTGGGGAGCCACTAAGATGGCCGACTGGCGGGAAATTGAGGGGGACTGCAAGGTTGGCTGGGCTCTCTACCTCCGCTGTTATTGCTCTGCCCTTCGCTGCCCGATCCTTTCCCCCTTTCTCTCACCCAGTCTAATATGCTCGGCAAACCACAGGTCTATCTCCCGCGCCGTGCTCACTGCGCACTTGGTCCGGCTCCCGGCCCTCTCCTGATGCAGTTCCCAGCGAAGCACTCTCGGTGCTCTGAGCAAGGTGGGACCGATACGTGCTTCTTAGGTCCCTTTCACACGGGCAAGTTTTCCGCGTGGGTGCAATGCGTGAGGTGAACACATTGCACCCGCACTGAATCCGGACCCATTCACTTCAATGGGGCTGTGGAGATGAGCGGTGATTTTCACACATCACTTGTGCGTTGCGTGAAAATCGCAGCATGTTCTATATTCAGCGTTTTTTAAGCAACTCAGGCCCCATAGAAATGAAAAGGGCTGTGTGAAAATCGCAAGCATCCGCAAGCAAGTGCGGATGTGGTGCGATTTTCACGCATGGTTGCTAGGAGATGATAGGGGTGAGCAATCCCGGACCCCATTAAAGTAAATTCAGTGTATTATTTTCCCTTATAATATGGTTATAAGGGAAAATAATAGCATTCTTAATACAGAATGCTTACTAAAATGTCGATTGAGGGGTTAAAAAATAAAAAAAAATTACTCACCTTATCCACTTGATCACGCAGCCGGCATCGTCTTCTTTCTTCTTCTTTCAGGACCTGTAAAAGGACCTTTGATGATGTAATCGGTGACGTCAGAGCAGGTCCTGCTGAATGAAGATAGAAGGATCTGACGATCGTCTTGTGCAAGGGCTCGTTTTTTACAGGAAGTGTTGACGTTTTTATTGGTAACATTTTTGGGTACATATGATTTTTTGATCATTCATTATTACACTTTATGGGGCAAGGTGACCAAAAAATTGGTTGTTTTGGCGCGGTTTTTATTTATTTATTTTTACAGCATTTATCTGGGGGATTAGTTCAGGTGACTTTTTTATAGCGCAGATCATTACGGACGTGGCAATACCTAATATGTCAACTTTTTCTTATTTATTTAAGTTTTACACAATAATAGAATTTTTGAAACCGAAATAATGATGTTTTAGTGTATCCATAGTCTGAGAGCCATAGCTTCTTTATTTCTTGACCGATTGTCTTAGGTAAGGTCTCATTTTTTGCGGGATGAGGTGATGGTTTGATAGCTACTATTTTGGGGGCTGTATGCCTTTTTGATTGCTTGGTGTTGCAATTTTTGTGATGTAAGGTGAAAATTTTACACTGTTTTATTTTTTTATTTTTTACGGTGTCGTGATATTTTTTTTAGAGCAGGTTGTTACAAATGCGGCAATACCTAATATGTCTACTTATTTTTTTATTAGCTTTTTTATTTTTTGACCGATTGTCTTAGGTAGCATATAATTTTTTGCGGGATGAGGTGAAATTGGTACTATTTTGGGGGCATACGCTTGCTGTTGCAATTTTTGTGATGTAAGGTGATGTAAGGTGACAAAAATTGCTTTTTTTTACACCGTTTTTATTTTAATTTTTTTACGATGTTCACCTCAAGGGTTAGGTCATGTGATATTTTTATAGAGCTGGTTATTATGGATGAGGCGATACCTAATATGTATATTTTTTTTTAATGTATTTCACTTTAGCACAAAATCAGCAGTTTTGAAACAAAAAATTATGTTTTAGTGTCTCCATGTTCTGAGAGCTATAGTTTTTTTATATTTTTTTGGGCGATTGTCTTAGGTAGGGGCAAATTTTTTGCAGAATGAGGTGACAGTTTTATTGATACCATTTTGTGGGACATACGCCTTTTTGATCGCTTGGTTTTGCACTTTTTGTGATGTAAGGTGCCCAAAAAATTTTTATGGTGTTTATCGGACAGGGTGGATCATGTAATATATTTATAGAGCTGGTCATTAAGGATGCGCCGATACCTAATATGTGTGTGGGGGGTTTCTGTTTTTTATTAAAAAAATAAGGGGAAAGGGGTGTGTTTTTTTCTTTTTTTTGCTTAAAAAGTAATTTTTTTCTTTACTTTATTTCTGATGTTCACTTTTGGGGGTCTGATCCCCTCTGCAATGCATTACAATACAGCTGTATTGTAATGCATTGCTTGTTCGTGTACTACAGTGAGTAGTACACTAACAGGTTGCCTAGGAGACCCAGCCTGAGGCTGGATCTCCTGGGCACCCGTAGAAGGCAGGTCCGGATGCCGTGCAAGGCATTGAGCAACCTCTGCACGGCATCAGGCTGCCTTCTGACACATCGAGTCCCCGCCACAGCAGCGCTGGGTCTCGATGCGCTCCCTCATCCGACACAAACCCCTTCTATGTCGCAGTTAGTGCGGACTGCAGCATAGAAGGGGTTAATCTGCCGACACCAGTTTTTACAGCGATGCCGGCGGATACAGAAGGGGCCCGGCTACCAGGGACTATTACGTCAAATTGCAGGAACGAAGTGGCTTCCATGACGTAATAGTACATAATGTGTCGGGAAGGGGTTAAATGCATGTTTGTGTATTTTTTGTAGACAAGAAAATGTTTACATTCATAAAGCATTTGCAAAATTAAAAATGTGTGGCTAAATGTAGCAATTGGGAAAGGATTATCTGCTCTTCTTTCCTCTGCTCCTCCTCATGGGTTAGAGGCAGATTACCTTTCTTCTCTTCTGCTCTTGCACAGAAGACTTAATTGCCTTCCTCCCCCTTTTTGCTGCTTCAACATAGACTTCTACTCAAGAACAGATGTAAGCAGGATGACATTGTTTATGGAGTATTTGCACTATTGACCAATTTGGTGACCCGCAAAAGTCTGCTGATTTGTCAGGAATCCCTTTCACTGTATTTCTACTATGTTACATGAGGTGATCATTGATAGATCTGTATAGCTCAGGCAATCTGTCCACTATTTGGAAGGCGGGATTCAATCACACATAACGTGGAAGGCCTTTCTGTCACTAAAGATTCAGCAAATAATTTTTAGCACCTGCTAAAATGGGAGTACATTTTCCAGGCTTGCTGGGCACTTCTTGGAATTCCCATAAAACTAAATTCAGAGAACCACGCATGTGAGGCCACGTTCTTATTGACAGCAGACAAGGGTCAAAGGATCCCCATTCTGGAAACAGGTGCAGGTCCCAGAGGTGGATCTTAGTCTATCAGACTTGGTAAATCAACTGACGGAACCATATACCACTGCAACATAACCTTGTAGGCAGCTTCAACAAGAGATACAGGGGCGGATTGGGAACTGAAAGTGGCCTTGGAAAAAAACCTAAAAGTGACCCCATGTTGTAGGTGGGTTCAAACTGACAGAAGACGGGCCAAAACAAGTAGGCGGGGACAACCGAATTAGGTGGAGCCTTCAATACTGTAGTGCAGCACATAATACCGCCTTAGCATAACGAAATACCACAGGACAGCACAAAATACTGCTGTCCTCACCACAGTATTCAACTGTATCACCATCATGAGGACAGTAATACAGTTGAGTTCAGCAGGGCACCTGTGGCCGTTGAGCATCAGATCATTATGTAGCTGGCCTGTGGCCATCAAGCACTGGCGGATCCAGGGGGAGCAACGGGGCAATTGCCCCCCCCCGAGCTGGCGTTGCGGTCCTGGTGAAAAGTAGGGGGTGGCGAGCACAGGGAGTGTGGAAGCTCTCATCTCCATAGTCATCTGTATCGCTGTCCTCAGGACAGCGATACAGATGGCTGTGCTGCGGCGGGGCAGGGGAGGGAGAGCCGTGTCCCTTCCCTGTGTCTCTGATAGACTGCCGGCACTAGGCCGGCAGCCTATCAGAGGCCGGTGCAGGTGGCGCGATGACGTCATCGCGCCGCCTGAGCCATACAGCGCGGGACACAGGCCAGAAGAGGCCTGCATCGCATTGCTGACATGGAGGTTAGTATAAGTGTATTTTTTTTTATATGTACAATTACAATACTTTTATTGGCACATGATGGGTGGGGGACTCTTGTTACTGGCACATGATGGGGTGGCCTCTTTTTACTAGCACATGATGGGGGGGCTCTTGTTACTGGCACATGATGGGTGGGAGGCTCTTGTTACTGGCACATGATTGGGGGGCCTCTTGTTACTGGCACATGATTGGGGGGCATCTATGGGGGCACATTTTACTGCCACATTATTAGGGGGCATCTATGGGGGCACTTATTACTGGCACATTATTGGGGGTACTTTTTATTGGAACATTATTGGGGGCACTTTTTACTGGCACATTATTGGTGGGCACGATAGGGGCATCTACTGAGGCCACAAAGAAGGGGTATTTTATATGGGGGGCTCTGTACAGTTGCATTTTATACTGGAACACATTATGGTGGGTACTGTGGGGGAGAGGAGTACTATGGGGTCATCTACTGGGGGCACTATGAAGGGGTATTTTATACTTGCAAATTATGGGGGACACTGAGGGCATCTACTGGGGCACTATATATGGGGCATTTTATACTGGTACATTATGGGGGGCACTAGGAGGAAGGGGGGAGAGGAGCACTATGGGGGCATTAACTGGGGGCACTATATAGGGGTATTTTATACTGGCACATTATGGGGGCACTATGGGGACATTAGCTCAACTGGGGGCATTACAAGAGGGTATTTTTTTCACTGTAACATTATAAGGAGAATTATTTATATGGGGGGGGCATTATGGTGGGCTTTATTACTCCCCCATGGTATGAGCCCCCTAGTAGCAGCACCAGCCTCTCCCTGCTCTGCGACCCCATTGCCCCTTCTCCAAATCCTTATTATGAAATCCTTCTCATTAGGATAAAACACAACATCAGCTCCACCGAGCCCCCCAGCCAAAGTGTTGAAGTGGTGTTCAAGATCCCCAAGGGCCAAGCCAAGTAATTGTACGTTTTCATGTGAAATATGTTTGTTATACACATATAGCATACACTGTGCCACACAATACACAGAATACCGCTACACTGTGTAGTCTGTTCTATAAGCACCATTGTTTTGTGGCGGCGGACAGAAAATAATCTGGAAGTTCCCCTCCCGAGACCAGGCTCTGGATCCGCCACTGCCATCAAGAGGGCTTGAGTGGCCCCCTGGACATCGGCCAACGGGGAAATTTCCCTGTAGGGTCTATGGCTAATCTGCCCCTGAAGAAACATCACATATTAAAGGGCATATGTCAGCAGATTTGTACCTATGAAACTGGCTGATCTGTTGCATGTGTGCAGTGGCCAGGTTTTGGGTGGCCCCAACACTACGCTAAGTCCCCTGGACACAGTTGAGGTGTCACCATGTGTTGCTGCTCTCCGTAAGGAATGGTAAGGCATGGTAGACTCCAATGGGAAATAAGTCCAGAGAGTCAGGGTCTGCAGTTAACCAGTGTGTTTCTTTATTGGAGGAATTCGGGTACAAAACAATATGGGCGAGGCATAGGGCTGGTTTCTCCAGTCTCCTCCCTGGCAGAAAAAGGGTTTGATGCTGAGGAAAGGCCTGAGCTAGCTATCTCTTTCTCTCTGAAGGTTGGTCCCCTTGCCAAAGGGTGGAGGCCCATGGTCGGTAGCTCCTTGTTCACAGGGCTGGTGACCCATGGTCTGTGGCTCAACGTCCCCATCTCGGTGTCTTCTTCTGGTAACTCCTGTAGACTGGCATGAGTCTCTCCCTCCAAGCACTCATCCCTAAATGCAGAACACTAGGGACTGCTCTCCTTATATACCATTTCTAGCTAGACTGGAACTTTCTAGTGGGAGGGGTGGAGTGGAGAAACTCAGCACAAACAATTACAAATTTACCACTGCCTTCTGGCGTAGACTTACATTAGAGCTTCAGTTATACTCAATGGCAATGACACAGCAGTTTTTCCAGACAAAAACTATTTTCCAGACATAACAACATAGCTAAAACCAGAAATTCAAAAGGTCAGTTTGGTGGTAAACAAATCTGGCTTTTCCCCCCAAAACATGCTGTTCTTTAAACCCTATGGCAGCAGTGAAAAATTACCAGCTTCTCATTTAAAGTCCCATAAGTCTCTCAGCATTCATAAACCCTTTCCACAGGACCTGGTAAATACACTGCAAATAAACTAGATATATATCACAACATACATTAAAAAAACTGTTACACGGTATTAAACAGTGCACGTTAACCCTTTCAAGTGGAAAAAAAAGTAAGAAGGGGAAATAGGCAAATTTCCACAAATGTCCAGACTTCAAAGTACCCCTGCTCCTGTTGACAACCTTGAAGGGAGTGTCATCAGAAAATTTACTGTTAGGACTCCTTCACACACAGTTTTGACCCTGGCATTTTTTGGCCAAAAAAAAGCCTCAAAAACACCTGATTTATTTAGTGTGTTTGTAACTTTTTTTTTTTTTTTTGCCCATACAATCTTTACAGGAAATTATGTGCTCCATGTGATGTCACTTTCTCTGAAAAGCTATATGGGGAAAAAAACAATAATTGAAGAAAAACACCAGACAATCAGGGAAAAACTGACAGACTCAGTGCTTATTATGATTTTAAAAAAAGAGAAGCAATTGACCCAGAAAAGCATCTCAAGGGTCAAAAAATACCACTATAAAAAAGGGTTTTTGTCTTGTGTTTAATATTTCCCATAGACTTCCATATAACATGACACCCTCCCAAAAAAAAACTAAGAAACAAAAAACCCTATGTGTAACAATACCCTGTAGGACTAGCTCAACCAAATGTAATGATACCTTACAATTAGCTACCCATTGATTTATTCTGGAGGAAATGTACTCCATATAAAAATTAGCAGTTAAAGGGGTTATTCGGGTTGTGCTGCAATCCCATTGGGCGCCCACCTCTGGAATCACGTGCCGTACATTGGGCATGTGATTCTAGCCAGACATTAGAACCTGCAGCGAATGTATGACTCTGAATCTCACGTTAGTCCTGTGGTGAGAGATTCAGACTCACCCATGCCCTTCAGGTTCTAACCCCAGGGTAGGATCACCTTCCCAATGTATGGCCCATGATCTTGGAAGTGACTGGCACACAGGATTGCAGTGCACCCCGAATAACCCCTTTAAGTGCACCATTGCTCCTCCTGCCTTTTCTGCCAGCCCTCCCTCTGCTTCTTGATTGTCAGGGCCAGATGACATGACACTGCAGGAACCTGTCCTGTCAATTAAGAAGGAAAGGGAGAAGCTGGCAGAAAAGGCAGAAAGAGCAAGGGTGCACAAAGTGGCTTGGAGCTGCCGTCAGTGCACTTAACTGTTCATTTGCATTTGGATTAAAGTACTTTTTTTCTGCAGAATGAATCTACGGGAGTTGACCCCCCTAATGCATTTAAAACAGCTTTCATTCTTTTGAAAAAGGCTTTCTACAAGATTTTGGAGTGTCTGTGGAAGCTTTGTACCACTCCATTTAATGCTTGGCATTGTGCGTGGTGATAAGGCTTGCTCAGCCATGAAAACCCATGACAAGAAGCAAATGGTGCACAGTTTTTGTGCTGATATTAATGCCAACATACGGTACATAAATACAGTTAGTATTGACTGTAAAATAGTTTAGAGTATTGAACAAGAAATATTTTAACATGGCATGCAAAACTTCAGAATAATTGAATCCACCTTGTTACATTGTTACCACAAACATCCTGTTTACTACCTTAGAGTTCTGCCTGTCACGCATGGCTGCTCATTTGACTAGTGGCATGTCGGTAAACAAATTTTCCATTAGTAAAAAGGTTCTTCAGTGGAAATCATAACCAAAGTTCATAAAAGCAACAAAGCTTTAGGACAACCAAAGAGCTTGGAATTGAATACATTGAGTATTGTCATTTACTTATAGCAGACAAAAGTTATACAATATTTCCACTTAAAGTTAGAGAAAGAAACACGCAAAACTTGTCAGTAAATCCGGTATGTCCTTGTGAGTTGTCATCGTCTGTAATGTTATAGCTGCTTCTTCCATAGGCTCTTTTCCACAGTGCTTACAGTAAGTTTCTGCCATTACACCCATATTGTTTGTTGAACTTTGTAAGACTCTTAAATGGCAAATCTACCTAGTTCTACAGCAACATCTTTTTATTTTTATTTCAAATGTTAAAGATGCTGAGTCCACAAACATCTATTGAAACACAGCCTGCATTAAATGCATGCAAAATGACATTTAAAAAAAAATAATATGTATCTAATATAAATGCTGTTAAGGGAACATTTCTTCACTCTTAAAATGCAGCCACATGTTTGCTATAAATGTTCACATTTTGTGGAATCTTTCTGGATGGAAATTCCATGGCTAAATCTATACAGAATCCACAATAATCGCATGTGTTGGAACACTTCAGCACAGAATAATGACCACTCCGCAGTTTTTATGATCTGCAGTATGTCCAGTTTTGACACAAATTTCACCATGAAAAGTAGGGTATTAGCGCCATTAAACTTCAAAATGGCTAGTTTGCATGTGAATCTGCGATGTTGTCCTCAAAATCCATACAGGCATTGCCTAATGAAAGTCCTTACCTTGTGAATATAGTCCATGTTTTCAAACATGAGTTAAATCATAGAAAGCAAATGAATTCCAAAATATGTAGAAGTTCTAAAAAATAATGTAAGCACTGTGCTAAGGTTTTTGGTTGTTGTAATTCATGTTTAAACATAACTAGAAAAAAAGTATTTGTGTTCTTTGCATATTCTTTTTAGGATTGGGTGAAGAAGGGTTGCCAGCCGTCCAGTTTACAAAAACGGATGTGTCCATGATTTATTTTTATTTTTTTAGGCTGGAGGTGATTTTAGGATAACTTGTTTAGGAAAAAGAAAAAATCTAGTTGGTAACCTTGGGGTGAAACCATACAGATAGCAACCCCATCCAAATTCCTTTGTTTGAGCTTGAAAGAGTATACAGTGTATCAATTAGGAAAATCAGATTTTGGACAAGCAGAGGGTCTTAGTCTAAGTTTAAGGATCATTGTGAAATAATAAGTTCTTAATGAAGGATTTGAAAGGTAATACAATAAAGGATTGCACATACTGTTCATGTAAGTAAAGCACATAGTGATAAAGAAAGCTGTTTCCATAGATTTGTAGATACTGCAATTGCTGTGTTGTGGAGTCTCCTGGAGCCTTATGATTTCAATTCTGGAGGACACACTTGGTAAAAAGCATATAAAAAAGACAAATCCAACCAATATGATACATTTGACAGCCCTTTTAATCTTTGAATCCTTGTTCATATTCCTCTGTCTAAGCTTCCAGATGATGCTATACGAACAAAATAGGACAATGCACAAAGGGAGAAAAAACTCAATAATGAAAAGGAGGTCATGCCAATACGTGTCAGCAGGACACACAATAAAACTGTCACAATATGCCTCCCTGAATATGTTGCCACCAGTGTGGTCTTTAGTGAGAATAAACACAGTCACCAATATCGCAATAAGCCAAACAGAACAAGCAACAACAATAGCATTCTTGATAGAAATGGAGTTGACCATATGGTGCGGATGGACTACTTTAAAATATCGATCCAAACCCACGAGTGTAAGAAAGAAGATACTTCCTGCCCTGTTCATGGCAAGCACAAAAAGCATTATTCTGCATGGGATATCTCCGTAAATCCAGGTCTTCTGCTTCCGATAATAGTCTATTCTGAATGGTAGGCAGATAATCAAGAAGAAATCAGCTACTGACAGGTTGAAGAGATATACTGTGCTGGATTTCCAAGACTTGACACTAAATAAGAAAGCCCATAAGGCAGTTCCATTAAGGATAGATCCTAGCAAAACAATTATGATTAAAATTGCAGGGAGCACATTAGCTAGTATAGGGTCCTCAAAAAAGCAACAGGTGTTATTGCTCTGGTTAAAAATTAAATGAGATCCATATGATGGCATGGTATAAATCTTCTTATTTTCATGTGCTAACATAATGCATAAGCTGCCTGTTCTCTTCGGGAAACTGGATGATATTCGGAGAGGGACAGATAAAGAGGGTTGTGAAGCTTCCTTGAGAAGGCTCTGTGATTCTAGGCATGTTTGCATATCTAAATTTAGTGTCTGTGTGCCATAACAAACAAACAGTTCTCACACTCTGGTGATAAATCTATTTAAATGTGGTAATAAAAATACTACCCAGTGCACATTTTTCTGAGATAATAGCTGCTTAGCAAGGCAAAACCATTTCACAATTATATCTTGTGCATAATGCTGTTAGATATCTGTTTGCCTAGCAAAGTGCCAACATATGTTCAACAATCTATATATCGGATGTAGTTTAGAAACACTAAACAGTATAAATGCACTGCTATCTCAATTAATATAAGTAAGAGCAGCAACCAATCATAATTGTGTTTTTACATTGTTATATAGTATTTTGGTTTTACATAAGGTATTTTAAGAAATATAGTCCAATTATCCCTCGGAACTTCTGCTATAATACAGCACTGTTTTAGGCAGAAGTGATAAAATTTTTCTCAAATAACAAAATGCAAAGTTAATGAACAAACGAGAAATCTAAATCACATTTGGTGTGACCACCCTTTGCTTTCAAAACAGCTTCAGTTCTTCTAGGTACACCTGCATACAGTTTTTGAAGGAACTCAGCAGGGATGTTGTCCCAAACATCTTGGAGAACCAACCACAGACCTTTTCTTCCCTTAATCCCAGACAGACTCGATGAGATTGAGATAAAAGGTATGTGGGGTCCATATCATGACTTTTAGGATTCCTTGTTCTTCTTTAGGCTGAAGATAGTTCTTAAAGGGTTTCTATCACTTTGTATCACATAATTAGCTGTCAGACACTAGCGATCTGCTAGTGTCTGCTCTGGCCAACCATCCTACTATAATCGCTTGTGGGGCAGCGGTTTTGCTAAAAAACGAACTTTTATAAATATGCTAATGAGCCTCTAGGTGCTATGTGGGCGTCATTAGCACCTAGAGGCTACGTCTACCTTCAAAAACAGTCGCCGCCCAGCGCGTCCCTCCAGCCCGCCCATCTCCTGCTGAATGCGATCCTCCGTGTGACGCAGCGGACGAATTCTCGCGCATGCGCCGTGCGCGGCTGTATTCGGCCCATTTGAGATGTCTGAGCTAGCGGACGAATTCTCGCGCATGCTGGGAGCAGACATTCAATGCGCATGCGCCAAATACAGCCGCGCACGGCGCATGCGCGAGAATTAGTCCGCTGCGTCACACGGAGGATCGCATTCAGCAGGACATGGGCGGGCTGGAGGGACGCGCTGGGCGGCGACTGTTTATGAAGGTAGACGGAGCCTCTAGGTGCTAATGACGCCCACATAGCACCTAGAGGCTCATTAGCATATTTATTAAAGTTTGTTTTTTAGCAAAACCGCTGCCCCACAAGCGATTATAGTAGGATGGTTGGCCAGAGCAGACACTAGCAGATCGCTAGTGTCTGACAGCTAATTATGTGATACAAAGTGATAGAAACCCTTTAATGACATTGGCTGTAACTTTGGGGTCATTGTCCTGCTGCAGAATAAAGTTGAAGCCAGTCAAATGCCCCCCTAATGGTACTTCATGATGGATAAGTATCTGCTTGTCCTCAGTACTGAGGACACCATTAATCCTAACCACGTTGAGGACAATAGATGCAGTGATCGATCAGTGGTGCAGCAGATGAAAGACACATCATGCTTACTTCCCTTTGAAATTGGAAGATGTCCAGCATAGCCATCAGCTCATAACTGGCAGAAACCAGTGGGACCCAGGAACACCCAGCTACAGTTCGGACAAATCTGTATTAATATACAACTATGTTTTGTTCACGTGCTCCTTATGTCGCCTATGGTCTTATTTGTCTGCCTAGCAATGACTGCAACAAATCAATTTATTGTTCACTACTATAAGAAAGTTCTATACCATCTCAGCCAGCCAGGAACACCAGTTGAGAAATCCATACTCACCTGTTCCCGCTCAGTTCCAGCTTCCTGGCTCCTTGCCTCTCTTCATCCATCTTCTGGTCCCAGTCTGTCAACTTCAGCACCAACGGAGTCACATGTGCTGCTGTAGCCAATGACTGGCCTCAGAGAAGACGTGTCCAGAGGAAGCACAATACCCAGCATTGAGGTGCCACTTAGGGACACATCACTGCTGAGGCCTACCATTGGCTACAGTGGCCCATGTACCCCTATCTCTGCCAAAGTTGATAAATGGGGACTGGAATACCTTGGAAGAAAGGTGAGTTTGGATTTCTCCACAGATATTCCAGGCTGGGGTGCGACTTTAAAAAATATATATCCTGGAATCTCTTTTAAAAGCTTGCAAACACAACATACATACACACTATATTCACAATCTAAATAATCTACATATGTTCTTATTTAATTGTGTTCCCTGACATAAGTGAGTTTCTCAGCAGGTAAACACAGCACTACCACTGCATTCTCTTAAAAAAGATGATCGACAGGGGTGCACGGAGTTGGCCCCCTGCCAATCTGATATTGATGACCTATCCTGAAGATAGACCATCAATATTACAAGAGTGGACAACCCTATTAAAGGAGTGAGTCATCAGAAAATGACCTATTTTTAAATCAAGTTTTTATTTATTTGCTTAACATATTTTTAAAGAATCTTTGATTATTTTTTATTTATTTTTCCACGTCAATATCTATATTTAAACAAAAAACATAAAGTCCTGCAGTTTTTGCACTGGCCACTAACAATAATAATAGGCACCACTTTATGCTGTTACCTGCTTATCTGTCATTCTAATCCTGCCTGTGATTATATCACCTCTGTATATAGATAAGACAGGATCCACCATTCACAATTGGTGATTGTCAGAGCTTATCTATTCTTTCCTTGTACAGTGACCTCTGCACAGGGGACAGAGCATGCCTAGAAAACTCTCCTATAGAAGTCAATGAGGCCCCCTCTTGACCATTGTGTCTATGGTCCATGTAGCTGCCATAAAGCTATTTTCCTGAAGCTTTATAAATGCTGTTAAGAACAGCTCAGGCAAGATGGCAGCCCACAATCTTGTTTAGGAAATAAAATTTAAAAAACATCTACAATCAGAAGATAAAAACAGATTAGAAAAAGAGGATATCTGGTTTTAACCGATGCAAGTGAATAGGGTTGTCATGAACAAGCGGATGCCACGTGTTCTACCTCCTCTAAGGGCGTTGTCTAAGTGAACCCCTGGATCTTCACAGTACCCCTGATGGTGGGGATAGACTTTCTCGAGGGGAACACCAGGAGATTAGGCACACAAGGCAGCTGGTACAGGTGGACTAGGAGGTACCTGATAAAGGTACCAGAGGTGCAGGACCGAAGGATGAGGCAGAGGCGTAGTCAGACAGGCAAAAGGTCAGGACAGGCGGCACAGGTACAGGTCAGGCAATCTGGGTCGGCAACAGGAGAGTCAAGGCAAGCAGATAGGGATCTAACAGGTAGCAGAGTCCAGGAGTACAGATATGAGTCAGGAACACAGGAACACTAGCGGAAAACAAGAACCTTAGCAGGACACAAGGACCTTGACACTGAGGCATCTGGGAAGGGGGCTGAGCCACTTATATATGCGCAGGAGGGCTAGGATAGGTCAGCGAGGTCACATGACCTAACCCATAAAGCACAGGAAGTGACGTGCGCCGGCCCTTAAGGAAGTGCTGCAGGAAACAAACAGCAAGCATGATGTGGCCAGGGCTGAGAGCAAACTGTGGAGCGGATCCCAGAACAACAGCACCCACACAGACAGAGCCCAGGGCTGCAGCGGTGAATGGGAAGCACCGGCTGCAGATCACCGCTGAACACGGCGCACAGCAGCCGCTGTTACAAGGGTGTTTTATAACTCACCAACATGTTCCAGTAAATTATTTGTGAGAATAATGAGCATGTTCATTATCTGCACAGATCACACAGAAAAAAGCCATAGATCATTCCATTAAATGACAATGGAGCTAATCCTTGTGTGGCTTCAAGGCACATCCACAACACATCTTGTAAAATACATGTCAGAACTGCCATAACATTATGTAAATTAACAAAGCCATATAGTTAAAAAGGTTTTCTAAGACTTTATAACTGATGATTTATCCTCAGGATAGATGATCAGCATCTGATTGGTGGGGGTCCGACAACCGGGAACCCCACTGATCAGCTGTTCGAGTAGGTAGTTGATCGGCGATAGTCGAACAAAAGATCATTCTTTGTCAGAATGTTACCAGAATAATCTTTTATCCATTGGCCAAATTAATTGAACTTGTATGGGCACTTTGAACAACTTTAACGGCCAATATAGACTAAAGTGTATAAGGCCGTGTCTGTGAAACGATTGTTCACCCGATGTTTGTTTGTTCAACTGGTGTTCAACCATCAACCAACTTCTATCTAATGTCCATCTTTAGAGCTTTGGAGCCATGGGCAGATTGCCTTCCACAAGGAATCCTCTAAAAGGGATATTCCCATCTTAGGTGTAACCCTTGGACATAAAGCAATAGGTCTAGTGGACTCTGGCTGTCAATTACAAGCAGGGACTCACAGTAGCAGGCATTCTTGCTGATTCTTCTGAGGTGAAGTGGACTACAAATACCATGAGCACTTGCTCCTTCCTGCAGCCAATAGCAGGGAAACCAGGGGAAAAGGATAAGGAAGGAGGAGGAACAGCAGCCATCTTAGAAACAGCAGTATGACCAAGAGATAGAGAGACTAAGTGTGCCCTACTTCTGTGGAGACATTACAGAACAGCCCAGACAGCTCCTGTGCTTCCAGTGTGGTGTGAGAAGAGAAAGCTCAGATGCTGCATTAATCCTTCAGCACAGCTCCTGTGTTTCCAGTGTAAGAATGGAAAGCTTAACTGCTGCATTAGCCCTACAGCCAAGCTTGCAACCCAGGAGGATCTCACCCCTACTCCACTGCCATCCAAGCTTCTGAATGCTGCAGCCCTCAGCTGGTTCCCAGGCAGGACAATTGTTAGTGCACCAATATTTGCACGCTAGCGTTTCCTGCAATCGGGCCCCAACATTCGGACTGGGTTAATTGCTAGATAGTAGGGTATAGCCAGTGCAGTTTCTAGGAAAATTTCTCTCAGGGCGAGTGTCAAAAGAACTCCCCCATCACCCCCAATCAAAACTGCCGTCTCACCATATATTATTTTATTTTTTTATTTTTTTTATGCTTAAAACAAGATTTATTGAGAGCAAAAGAAAATCATAAATTACTGCTTAAACTGCTAAAAGTCGCAGGCAGAGTGGTACAGGAGAACTGCAGTATAAAGGAAGGCAATACCCTTTGAAGAGTAGTCATGAAATACAATCATCAATAATGTGCAAAACCAAAAAACTGTCATGCTAGCATTTAATAACTAACTAAAACCCAATCATAGCAGGTCTCAACTAGCACACGCAAGTAAATGTACAAAAACCAAGTAACATATAAAACCAGATTCAAAGCATAGATGCCAAGGCGGATTACTGTATACTGTACATAAAATGTATGGTGGTTACACCATGCCGGACAATATAACCTCTGTGCCATGCTGTACAATAAACAGTATAACCTCTACACAGTGTAGAGGTATACTGTGTATTGTGTGGCACAGTGTAGGCTATATGTGTATAACATAAACATACTCCACATGAAAACTTACAATTACTTGGCTTCGCCCTTGGGGATCTCGGACACCACTTCCACACTTTGGCCGGGGGCTCGGTGGAGCTGATGTTGTGTTTTATCCTAATGAGAAAGATTTCATAATAAGGATTTGGAGAAGGGGCAGATGGATAGCAGAGCAGGGAGAGCCTGGTGCTGCTACTAGGGGGTCATACCATGGGGGAGTAATAAAGCCCACCATAATGTCCCCCCAGTAGAAATAATTCTCCTTGTAATGTGCAAAACATACCCTCTAGTAATGCCCCCAGTTGAGCTAATGTTCCCATAATGTGCCAATATAAAATACCCCTTCTTAGTGCCCCCGTAGATGACCCCATAGTGCTCCTCTCCCCTCTTCCCCATAGTACCCACTATAATGTGTCCCAGTATAAAATGCCCCTATACAGAGCCCCCCATATAAAATACCCCTTCTTTAATGTGCCAGTAAGATGTGCCCCCATAGATGCCCCCTAATCATGTGCCAGTAAGATGTGCCCCCATAGATGCCCCCAATCATGTGCCAGTAATAAGAGCCCCCATAGATGCCCCCAATCATGTGCCAGTAATAAGAGCCCCCCCCACCATCATGTGCCAGTAACCAGAGTGCCCCCCTATCATGTGCCAGTAGCCCCCTTATGTGCCAGTCGCCGCCCCCTATCAAGAGCCAGTAGCCCCCCCTTATGTGCCAGTAGCCTTCTATCATGTGCCAGTAGCCCCCCTTATGTGCCAGTACCCCCCATCATGTGCCAGTAGCCTCCTATCATGTGCCAGCAGCCCCCCTTATGTGCCAGCAGCCCCCCTTATGTGCCAGTAGCCCCCCATCATGTGCCAGTAGCCCCCCATATGTGCCAGTAGCCTCCCTTATGTGCCAGTGGCCCACTTATGTGCCAGCAGCCCCCCGTATGTGCCAGTAACCCCCCCTATCATGTGCCAGTAGCCCCCCTTATGTGCCAATAGTCCCCCTGATGTCTGTGCCAGCAGCCCCCCTTATGTGCCAGCAGCCCCCCTTATGTGCCAATAGTCCCCCTTATGTGCCAATAGCCCCCCTATCGTGTGCCAGTAGCCCCCCTTATGTGCCAGTAGTCCCCCTTATGTGCCAGTAGTCCCCCTTATGTCTGTGCCAGCAGCTCCCTTATGTGCCAGTATTGTAATTTGTACATATATATAAAAAAAAAAAAAAACTAAACGTATACTTATCCTGAGGACGACGATACAGATGACTATAGAGATGAGTGAGTGCCCTGCCGGCGCCCCCCTTCTGACAGCGCCCCGGACGGCCACTCGGCCCGCCCGGTCCAAGAAACGGCCTTGGGTATAGCCAGCTGAGTGCTAGTAGTAGATAGCTGGGAAGTACATACTGTCTTTATCTTCCAAAGGAGAGTGTGTGAGATCACCATCACTGCTTATTGTTACTGATAGCCCACCCCCTTCACCACCCTGGACGGATCCGTTCAGATAATACAACTGTCTGCATCCTTTCAGAACGGATCCGTTTGTATTATCTTTAACATCGCCAAGACGGATCCGTCATGAACACCATTGAAAGTCAATGGAGGACGGAATTGTTTTCTATTGTGCCAGATTGTGTCAGTTTTCTATTGTGCCAGATTGGATCAGTTAGGCTCAGTTTCATCAGACTGACACCAAAACGCTGCAAGCAGCGTTTTGGTGTCCTTCTCCAAAGCGGAATGGAGACTGAACTAATGCAAACTGATGCATTCTGAGCGGATCCTTTTCCATTCAGAATGCATTAGGACAAAACTGATCCATTTTGGACAGTTTGTGAGAGCCCTGAACGGATCTCACAAACGGAAAGCCAAAATGCGAGAGTGAAAGTAGACTAAGACAGAACTGCAATCTATGCTTTGTTCCTTTCATTGCATTAACTTTATGTTCTTTACAATTGTTCACCCTCTGGCCTCATGCACACGACTGTTGTGTGCATCCGTGGCCGTTGTTCCGTTTTCCGTGATTTTCTGCGGACCCATTGACTTTCAATGGGTCCGTTGAAAACACGGAAAATGCACTGTTGTTCATCCGCGGCCGTGATCCGTGTTTCCTGTCCGTCAAAAAAATATGACCTGTCCTATTTTTTTGACGGACAACGGCTCACGGACCCATTCAAGTCAACAGGTCCGTGAAAAAACACGGATGCACACAAGATTGGCATCCGCGTCCGTGATCCGTGGCTGTAGGCTACTTTCACACAAACGGATCGCAGATCCGTCTGCATAAAAGCTTTTTCAGAGCTGAGTTTTCACTTCGTGAAAACTCAAATCCGACAGTATATTCTAACACAGAGGCGTTCCCATGGTGATGGGGACGCTTCAATTTAGAATATACTACGAACTGTGTACATGACTGCCCCCTGCTGTCTGGCAGTACCCGATCTCTTACAGGGGGCTGTGATCCGCACAATTAACCCCTCAGGTGCCGCACCTGAGAGGTTAATTGTGCATATCATAGCCCCCTGTAAGAGATCAGGTGCTGCCAGGCAGGAGGGGGCAGACCCCCCTCCCCTATATTTAACTCATTGGTGGCCAGTGCGGCCCCCCTCCCTCCCTCCCCAGTATTATATTCATTGGTGGCCAGTGCGGCCTACCCTCTCCCCCCCATCTAATTAAAATCACCTTCCCCATCATTGGTGGCCAGTGCGGCCTCCCCTCTCCCCCCCTCCCTAATTAAAATAACCCCCCCCTCATTGGTGGCCAGTGCGGCCTCCCCTCTCCCCCCCTAATTAAAATCACCTTCCCCCATCATTGGTGGCAGCGGAGAGTTCCGATCAGAGTCCCAATTTAATCGCTGGGGCTCCGATCGGTAACCATGGCAACCAGGGCGCTACTGCAGTCCTGGTTGCCATGGTTACTTAGCAATTTTTAGAAGCATTATACTTACCTGCGATGTCTGTGGCCGGCCGGTCGCTCCTCCTACTGGTAAGTGCTATAAGCAATGCGCCGCACAGACATTTCACTTACCAGTAGGAGGAGCGCCCGGCCGGTTTGTGGCGATCGCCGATGCGGGGGGGTCACATGACTTAGGACGTACCGGTACGCCATGTTTGCCGAGTCCTTAAGGACCTAGGGCGTACCGGTATGTCCTAAGTTTAAAATTACATTGCGGTGCGGCGGTGGTTAATCGGTACAGGATATCCGCTGAAATCATTCAGCGGGCATCCTGTCACAACGACGGGGGGGGGGGTCATGTGACCCCCCCGCATCGGCGATCGCCACAAACCGCAGGTCAATTCAGACCTGCGGTTTGCAGTTTTACCTTATCCGGCGGGCGGAGGGCGGCGGTGCCATCGGGTCCCCATGCGGCTGTAGGGGGGACCCGATGGCATGGAAGGCAGCGCGATGCCTTCCTTAGGCATCTGCGCTGCCTTCCGGTGACGAGCCTGTGAGATCCAGCCCCCTGGATCTCACAGGCCCGAAGCTGTATGAGTAATACACACTGTATTACTCATACAGTCAATGCATTCCAATACAGAAGTATTGAAATGCATTGTAAAAGGGATTAGACCCCCAAAAGTTGAAGTCCCAAAGTGGGACAAAAAATAAAGTGAAAAAAAAGTTGAAAAAATAAAGTTTTCCCCCCCAAAAAAATAAAAGTTTCAAGTAAAAATAAACAAAAACGTCATTTTCCCCAAATAAAGATATCACATGACCTAACCCCTCAGATGAACACCGTAAAGAATAAAAAATAAAAACTGTGCTAAATAAACAATTTTTTTGTCACCTTACATCACAAAAAGTACAACAGCAAGCGATCAAAAAGGCGTTTGCCCACCAAAATAGTACCAATCTAACCGTCACCTTATCCTGCAAAAAATGAGCCCCTACCTGAGACAATCGCCAAAAAAAACAAAAAACTATGGCTCAGAATATGGAGACACTAAAACATAATTTTTTTTGTTTTAAAACAGCTGTTATTGTGTAAAACTTACATAAATTTTTTTTTTAAGTTTCGAGTAAAAATAAACAAAAACGTAATTTTCCCCAAATAAAGTTAAAAAAAATTGTCAAAAAGTAGGGGGGAAAAAGTATACATATTAGGTATCGCCGCGTCCGTATCGACCGCCTCTATAAAAATATCACATGACCTAACCCCTCAGATGAACAGCATAAAAAATAAAAAATAAAAACTGTGCAAAATAAACCATTTTTTTGTCACCTTACATCACAAAAAGTGTAATAGCAAGTGATCAAAAAGTCATATGCACCCCAAAATAGTGACAATCAAACCGTCATCTCATCCCGCAAAAAATGAGACCCTATCTAAGATAATCGCCCAAAAACTGAACAAAATTATGGCTCTCAGACTATGGAAACACTAAAACATGATTTTTTTTGCTTCAAAAATTAAATCATTGTGTAAAACTTACATAAATAAAAAAAGTATACATATTAGGTATCGCAGCATCCGTAATAACTTGCTCTATAAAAATATCACATGACCTAACCCCTCAGGTGAATACCGTAAAAAAAAAAAAAAAAAACGGTGTAAAAAAAGCCATTTTTTGTCACCTTACATCACAAAAAGTGTAATAGCAAGCGATCAAAAAGTCACATGCACCCCAAAATAGTGCCAATAAAACCGTCATCTCATCCCGCAAAAATTATACCCTACCTAAGGTAATCGCCCAAAAACTGAAAAAATTATGGCTCTCGGACTATGGAAACATTGAAACATGATTTTTTTTTTGTTTAAAAAAAGAAATCATTGTGTAAAACTTACATAAATAAAAAAAAGTATACATATTAGGTATCGCCGCATCCGTGACAACCTGGTCTATAAAAATATCACATGATCTAACCTGTCAGATGAATGTTGTAAATAGCAAAAAATAAAAACGGTGCCAAAACAGCCTCACAAAAAGTGTAATATAGAGGAACCAAAAATCATATGTACCCTAAACTAGTACCAACAATACTGCCACCCTATCGCGTATTTTCTAAAATGGGGTCACTTTTTTGGAGTTTCTACTCTAGGGGCACATCAGGGGGGCTTCAAATGGGAGATGGTGAGTTTGGTTTGGCTGTTAACCCTTGCTTTGTAACTGGAAAAAAATGATTAAAATGGAAAATCTGCCAAAAAGTGACATTTTGAAATTGTATCTCTATTTTCCATTAATTCTTGTGGAACACCTAAAGGGTTAACGATGTTTGTAAAATCTGTTTTGAATACCTTGAGGGGTGTAATTTCTTAGATGGGGTCACTTTTATGGAGTTTCTACTCTAGGGGTGCATCAGGGGGGCTTCAAATGGGACATGGTGTCAAACAAACCAGTCCAGCAAAACCTGCCTTCCAAAAACCGTATGGCATTCCTTTCCTTCTGCGCCCTGCCATGTGCCCGTACATTGGTTTACGACCACATATGGGGTGTTTCTGTAAACTACAGAATCAGGGCCATAAATGTTGAGTTTGGTTTGGCTGTTAAACCTTGCTTTGTAACTGGAAAAAAATTATTAAAATGGAAAATCTGCCAAAAAAGTGACATTTTTAAATCTCTATTTTTCATTAATTCTTGTGGAACACCTAAAGGGTTAACAAAGTTTGTAAAATCAGTTTTGAATACCTTGAGTGGTGTAGTTTATAGAATGGGGTCATTTTTGGGTGGTTTCTATTATGTAAGCCTCGCAAAGTGACTTCAGACCTGAACTGGTCCCTAAAAATTGGGTTTTTGAAAATGTCAGAAAAATTTCAAGATTTGCTTCTAAACTTCTAAGCCTTGTAACATACCCAAAAAATAAAATATCATTCCCAAAATGATCCAAACATGAAGTAGACATTTGGGTAATGCAAAGTAATAACTATTTTTGGAGGTATTACTATGTATTATAGAAGTAGAGAAATTGAAACTTGGAAATGTGCAATTTTTTTACAAATTTTTGGTAAATTTGGTATTTTTTTATAAATAAAAATGAATTTTTTTTACTTCATTTTACCAGTGTCATGAAGTACAATATGTGACGAAAAAACTATCTCAGAATGGCCTGGATAAGTCAAAGCGTTTTAAAGTTATCAGCACTTAAAGTAACACTGGTCAGATTTGCAAAAAATGGCCAAGTCCTTAAGGTGAAATAGGGCTGAGTCCTTAAGAGGTTAAAAAGAAGGAACGCACCGGTGAGCTCAGCAACACTAAAAGACCCGGAAGACAACAGAAAACAACTGTGGTGGATGACCAAAGAATTCTTTCCCTGGTGAAGAAAACACACTTCACAACAGTTGGCCAGATCAAGAACACTCTCCAGGAGGTAGGTGTATGTGTGTCAAAGTCAACAATCAAGAGAAGACTTCACCAGAATGAATACAAAGGGTTCACCACAAGATGTAAACCATTGGTGAGCCTTAAAAACAGGAAGGCCAGATTAGAGTTTGCCAAACGACATCTAAAAAAGCCTTCACAGTTCTGGAACAACAACCTATGGACAGATGAGACCAAGATCAACTTGTACCAGAGTGATGGGAAGAGAAGAGTATGGAGAAGGAAAGGAACTGCTCATGATTCTAAGCATACCACCTCATAAGTAAAGCATGGTGGTGGTAGTGTCATGGCGTGGGCATGTATGGCTGCCAATGGAACTGTTTCTCTTGTATTTATTGATGATGTGACTGCTGACAAAAGCAGCAGGATGAATTCTGAAGTGTTTCGGGCAATATTATCTGCTCATATTCAGCCAAATGCTTCAGAACTCATTGGACGGCGCTTCACAGTGCAGATGGACAATGACCCAAAGCATACTGCAAAAGCAACCAAAGAGTTTTTTAAGGGAAAGAAGTGGAATGATATGCAATGGCCAAGTCAATCACCTGACCTGAATCCGATTGATTATGCATTTCACTTGCTGAAGGGAAAATGCCCCAAGAACAAGCAGGAACTGAAGTTAGTTGCAGTAGAGGCCGGCAGAGCATCACCAGGGATGAAACCCAGCGTCTATGCATTCCAGGCTTCATGCTGCAATTGACTGCAAAGGATTTGCAATCAAGTATTAAAAAGTGAAAGTTTGATTTATGATTATTATTCTGTCCCATTACTTTTGGCCCCTTAACAAGTGGGAGGCACATATGCAAACTGTTGTAATTCCTACACCGTTCACCTGATTTGGATGTAAATACCCTCAAATTAAAGCTGAGAGTCTGCAGTTAAAGCACATCTTGTTCTTTCATTTCAAATCCATTGTGGTGGTGTATAGAGCCAAAAAATTTAGAATTGTGTCGATGTCCCAATATTTATGGACCTGACTGTAAATGCCTCACACACTTAGGCCCCACGCACACGACTGTATTTGCAGTCTGCCTCCGATCCACATTTTTTGCGGATTGTATGCGGACCCATTCATTTTAATTAGGCTGCAAAAATTGCGGACAGCACACCATGTGTTGTCTGCATCTGTATGTCTGTAATGCAGCCCGCAAAACAAATAGAAAATGTCCTATTCTTGTCTGTTTTGTGGACAAGAATAGTCCATTTCTACAGGAGGTGACCTCATATGGTCATGTGCGTGAGGTCTGCATGAGAGAATAGTGATCTGCACCATCTGCTGTCTGTAACTTCCTGATTGTTGCATTCTTCATACACTCCAGGAGTGAGACGGGCGCACTGAAGGGTATTTAGAATGCAGTGACCGGGAGTTGGTGACTGAGATCAGAGGACCGCTGTTGCTACAATCTAATTCACATGGATTATAATGATAGTAAATTCTTAATTTCAGTGTGCAATCTGCAACAAAAATCTGTGGAAAATCATTGCTGTTTTACTGTTTTATTCCTCCATTTACAGTATATCAATTGATATGATTAGTGTCGAAGTGACTGCCGGGGAGCCCAAGATTCCTGAGAATTAAGTTCTTCCCTGCACAGCACCAGTAGCGACCACTGACAGGTTGAGTTCTCAACTATAAACTGTGTTTGTGCAGTGTACAGTGCAGTTCTGTCTCACAGAATATGCATACTGTATGTAGCTGTATGATGGGCCCCCAGAATTAATTCCACTGGTGGGCCCTGGTCATCCCAGTCTAACACTGCTGCTGCCCTCAATACTGTGACAACTATGTTCCCCAATGCCCTAAAATACTACAGTTGAAATGATATGGATTTCTGCACAAATTGGTCATAAAATATGATCTGATCTTCATCTAAGTCACAACAATAGACAATCACAGTCATACCTTTCATTAGAAAATAGTGTATTAAATTCTTATACAACCTTATGGGGCTGCTCTCACTGATGTCCGGACACTTTTTTTTTCAAATGGACCCCCTGTTCGGCCGCTACGCTCTCCGTTAGTTTCGTCGCCTCATATGCAAATGAAACTACGAAGTTATAGTAGGCGTTGTTCTCTAAGTTCTGGTGGGCGCGGTTATGCTCTCCCTGCCAGCGAGCGCATCCAATCGCAGCACCCCGCTCTTAGCCAGGGAGAAGGAGCTCAAGTTCTCGCGAGACTCGCGAGAACTTGAGCTTCTAGACATCCGGACCAAGCGCCATCTTGGAGTCCCCAGCGCAGAGCATCGCAAAATGTCTTGATAAACTTGGGAATTCATTTTTCCTTCGATGATAGCAATCTGTCCAGTCCCTGACACAGCAAAGCAGCCCCAAACCATGATGCCCCCACCACCATACTTCACAGTTGGGATGAGGTTTTGATGTTGGTGTGCTGTGCCTCTTTTTCTCCACACATAGTGTTGTGTGTTTCTTCCAAACAACTCAACTTTGGTTTCATCTGTCCACAGAATATTTTGCCAGTACTTCTGTGGAACATCCAGGTGCTCTTGTGCAAACTGTAAACGTGCAGCAATGTTTTTTTAGGACAGCAGTGGCTTCCTCTGTGGTATCCTCCCATGAAATCCATTCTTGTTTAGTGTTTTACGTATCGTAGATTCGCTAACAGGGATGTTAGCATATTCCAGAGACTTTTGTAAATCTTTAGCTGACACTCTAGGATTCTTCTTCACCTCATTGAGCAGTCTGCGCTGTGCTCTTACAGTCATCTTTACAGGACGGCCACTTCTAGGGAGAGTAGCAGCAGTGCTGAACTTTCTCCATTTATAGACAATTTGTCTTACCGTGGACTGATGAACAGCAAGGCTTTTGGAGATACTTTTATAACCCTTTCCAGCTTTATGCAAGTCAACAATTCTTAATCGTAGGTCTTCTGAGAGCTCTTATTTGCGAGGCATCATTCACATCAGGCAATGCTTCTTGTGAAAAGCAAACCCAGAACTGGTGTGTGTTTTTTTTATAGGGCAGGACAACTGTAACCAACATCTTGTCACGAGGGTATCAAGAGCCACGTCTGACTCCGTTATACCCGGGGTCAGGAGGTCGCAGCGGGTGGCTGCGCGCTCTATATCTAAAGATCACGTTGTTTCTTAGTGATTGTTTTCTGTGTTTGCCTTGCTATCCTTTTTGTCTCAATCAGGGATCCGTAGCTTCTCCTCCTCAGCTGTTTCTTGTCTGCCACTCCCAACCTCCTTATATTCTCCCCTCACACTTCTCTAGTTGCCAGTTATAGAGCTTCCTGCCTGGACATCTATACTGACCCACTGGAGTTGTGAATCCTGGTTGTCGTTCCAGAGTGCTACCCTCCGGATCCCTGTTGGGCTTCTTGTTGTCTCCTGTTGTCGCCCACCTGGGATTATATGTTGAGTTTGTATTGTCTGTCCTTCCCTTGGTGTTTTCCTTTAGAGCTAGTGGTGCGGACTAGTGTTCCCACCGCCTTGTTCACTATCTAGGGCTCAGCTTAGGGAAAGCCAGGGCTTTAGGCACGTGATCGGCGTACGGGTGAGGAACCCGTCTAGGGACGTCAGGGCAGCCAGGTGCCAGCCGCTAGGTGAGTCAGGGGTCACCACCTTCCCTCTCACTTGGGCAGGGCCTTCCTTGTTCCCTCCCTCTGTGTCACGTATGTGATAGTCACGCCGACCGTGATATTATAACTGGCCATTACTTTTTGAGAAAAAAAAAATAAAAAATTTTTTTTTTTTTTTTTTTTTTTTTTTCTCTACTTAGAATCCAATATGGATCCTATTGCTGCCTTGGCAAAACAGCTTCAAGGCCTGTCTTTGGAGGTGGCAGGATTGAAGTCGTCTGTCCTCCAACAACAGCAGCAAATGCAGCAGACCGCACCCCCAGCGGTTGCTATGGGTAACCAGGTTGTTACAGAACCCAAGGTTGTTCTTCCTGACAGATTTTCTGGGGGAAGGGACAAATTTGCGACGTTCCGTGAGGCCTGCAAATTATACTTTAAGTTGCGCCCTTACTCCTCAGGTAATGAAGAACAGCGGGTAGGGATTTTCATTTCCCTGCTTCAGGGGGACCCACAATCCTGGGCATTCTCGTTACCCCCTGGTTCCCAGGCTCTCCGGTCAGTGGAGGGATTTTTTGGGGCTTTGGGTCTCATATATGATGACCCTGACCGAGTCGCCCTGGCTGAGTCGAAGTTACGGAGACTCCTACAGGGAGATCGGTCAGCAGAGGAATATTGCTCAGAGTTCCGTAGGTGGGCTACGGATACTCAGTGGAACGACCCGGCTCTCAGGAGTCAGTTCTGCTCTGGGTTATCTGAAAGGGTTAAGGATGCACTGGCACTGTATGAGACCCCCCTTTCCCTTGATGCTGTTATGTCCCTCTCTATCAGAATAGATAGGCGTCTTAGGGAGAGATCGAAAATTCCTGAGCAATTGGTTACCTCTCCCAAGCAACAATTAGTCTGTACTGACTTAGATGAGCCTATGCAGCTAGGCGGAACTTCTCGTCAGGTCCGTCCTCCTGAGGTTCGCCGTAGGGGAGGGGGCTTGTTTTTTCTGTGGTGGGAAGGGTCATTTCATTAATGTCTGTCCCTCCTTTCTCAAAAACAAAAGACCGTCGGAAAACTACTAACCCCAGGCTGTGCGGAGGATGTCAGCCGGGGGGTATACGTTTCCTCCATACGAACATCTCAATTTGTGTTACCAGCGGTTATTGTTTTTGGTGTTAAGACGGAGTCTATTTCTTTTTTTCTAGACAGTGGAGCAGGGGTAAATTTGATAGATGCCCATTTTGCCCGCACTATGGGTTTGTCTCTCTGTACGCTGCAGAGACCTATTCCCGTATTCGCTATAGATTCGGCTCCTCTGTCTCAGAGAAACCTCACCCACATTGTTCATAATTTACACCTTCGGGTAGGGGACCACCATAATAAGTGTCTTTCATGTTACGTTCTGGAGGGCCTTCCCTCTCCTGTGGTATTGGGTCTTCCCTGGTTGGTAGCGCACAATCCAGTGGTGGATTGGCAGGCCAGGGAGATATTGGAGTGGAGTGAGCATTGCAGAGAGAATTGCTTAAATAACAATTGCTTAATCGCCTCCATAGCTTCCCTACCTACATTTATTTCGGACTTTGAGGACATTTTTTCTGAAAAGGGTTGTCAGAAGCTACCACCTCATCGTCCTTATGATTGCCCGGTTAACCTGATTCCCGGTGCAAAATTACCCAAGTCCAGGTTGTATAATCTTTCGGGTCCCGAGAGACAAGCCATGAAAGATTATATCTCCGAGAGTCTGCTAAGGGACACATCAGACCCTCTTCTTCACCCGTGGCTGCAGGGTTTTTCTTTGTTAAAAAGAAAGATGGGGGCCTGCGTCCTTGCCTAGATTTCCGTGAGCTAAACCAGATAACCATCCGAGACCCATACCCTCTTCCTCTCATTCCTGACCTTTTTAATCAGATTGCGGGTGCTAGGTGGTTCTCCAAACTTGATCTTAGGGGGGCCTACAATCTGATTCGTATTAGGGAAGGGGATGAGTGGAAGACAGCTTTTAACACCCCTGAGGGGCATTATGAAAATCTAGTTATGCCTTTCGGTCTGACCAATGCCCCCGCTGTCTTCCAACATTTCGTTAATGATATTTTTAGTCATCTCATCGGCAGGTTTGTAGTCATATACCTAGATGATATCTTAATTTATTCGGCTGATCTGAAAACACATGAGGTGCATGTCAGGCAAGTACTGCAGGTCCTACGGACGAATAAATTATATGCGAAAATTGAAAAATGTGTCTTCGCTGTTCAGGAAATACAGTTCCTGGGGTATCTATTATCTGCTTCAGGTTTCCGTATGGATCCTGGGAAGGTCCAGGCAATTTTAGATTGGGATCTTCCTGAGAACCTTAAAGCCCTACAACGGTTTTTGGGTTTCGCAAATTTCTATAGAAAGTTCATTAAAAATTATTCAGTGATCGTTAAACCCCTTACCGACATGACTAGGAAGGGGACTGATTTTTCCAAATGGTCTGACGCCGCTAAAAATGCATTTTCCTCTCTAAAAGAGAGGTTTACCTCGGCACCTGTTCTAATTCAACCTGATGTCTCCCAGCCTTTTATTGTTGAGGTAGATGCGTCAGAGGTGGGAGTGGGGGCTGTATTGTCTCAGGGTCCGTCTCCTGGCAAATGGCGCCCTTGCGCTTTCTTTTCCAAAAAATTATCTTCTGCAGAGAAGAACTATGATGTTGGAAATAGGGAACTGTTGGCGATTAAACTAGCGCTTGAAGAGTGGCGTCACTTCTTAGAGGGAGCAATCCACCCCGTCACGGTGATTACGGATCACAAAAACCTTCTGTACCTCGAATCAGCTAAGCGTCTCACCCCTAGACAAGCTAGGTGGTCGCTATTCTTTACCAGATTTAACTTTGTAATCACCTATCGTCCTGGGGCAAAAAATACCAAGGCAGACGCGTTATCTCGTAGTTTCCCTGGAGGGGGTAATGTTAGGGATCCGGTACCTATTTTACAAAGAGGAGTAGTTGTCTCTGCTGTACACTCTGTTCTAGAGGGAAAGGTGTTAGAGGTCCAGGGGGACGCCCCGGCCTCTTGCCCCTCAGAGAAATTGTTTGTACCGTTAAACCTGCGTCTTGAATTATTAAAAGAACATCATAATTCGGCACTTGCTGGGCACCCGGGTAGTAAAGAAACCTTGGAGCTATTATCTCGTCGTTTTTGGTGGCCAAGGTTGCGTCAGGATGTAATGGATTTCGTGTCTACTTGCTCTACTTGTGCACGCGCGAAAGTCTCTCATACACGTCCAGCAGGGTCTTTATTGCCACTTTTTATCCCTAATAGGCCATGGACACATCTGTCAATGAATTTCATCACTGACTTACCGTTGTCTGCGGGTAAAACAGTTATTTTGGTAGTAGTAGACAGGTTTAGAAAAATGGTACACTTTATTGCGCTACCCGCACTTCCTAATGCTAAAACTCTTGCTCAGGTGTTTATCAGTGAAATCGTGAAGCTTCACGGGGTCCCTTCCGATGTGGTTTTGGATCGGGGAACCCAGTTTATTTCCAAGTTTTGGAAAGCTTTTTGTTCCCGTTTGGGGGTACACTTGTCCTTTTCCTCAGCTTTCCATCCTCAGTCGAATGGACAGACTGAGCGTACCAACCAAAACCTAGAAACATATTTAAGGTGTTTTGTGTCTGAAAACCAAGAGTTGTGGTCATCATATTTACCGTTAGCTGAGTTTGCCATAAATAATCATTATCAGGAGTCCACTGGCAAGTCACCATTCCTTGTTGCATACGGTTTTCATCCCCAATTTTGTACTTTCAAAGAGGGGGGGTCTTCTGGGGTTCCCGAAGAGGAAAGGTTTTCTTCATCTCTTTCATCGGTATGGCAGAAGGTGCAAGTTAACTTGAAAAAGATGAGTGGTAAATATAAATGCATGGCCGATAAGAAACGGTCGCCAGGTCCGGACCTAGGAGTGAATGACTATGTGTGGTTGTCTACTAGGAATATTAAGTTGAAGGTTCCCTCTTGGAAACTGGGCCCTAGGTTCATTGGTCCTTATAAAATAGTAGCCGTCATTAACCCTGTGGCTTTTCGCCTGGAGCTACCTCAGACTTTTAAGATCCATAACGTCTTCCATAAATCGTTACTCAAGAAGTATGTTCCACCTCTAGAACCATCACCGCTGCCACCTCCTCCTGTTATTGTGGATGGTAATCTGGAGTTTCAAATAGCCAGAATTGTTGATTCTCGTCGGGTCCCCCGCTCTCTTCAGTATCTGGTGCATTGGAGGGGTTACGGTCCCGAGGAAAGAATGTGGGTTCCAGCGTCAGAGGTAAACGCCAACAGGTTAATTCAGGCTTTCCATGCCTCTCATCTGGAGAGACCTGGTCCTGAGTGTCCGGAGGCCCCTCGTGAAAGGGGGGGTACTGTCACGAGGGTATCAAGAGCCACGTCTGACTCCGTTATACCCGGGGTCAGGAGGTCGCAGCGGGTGGCTGCGCGCTCTATATCTAAAGATCACGTTGTTTCTTAGTGATTGTTTTCTGTGTTTGCCTTGCTATCCTTTTTGTCTCAATCAGGGATCCATAGCTTCTCCTCCTCAGCTGTTTCTTGTCTGCCACTCCCAACCTCCTTATATTCTCCCCTCACACTTCTCTAGTTGCCAGTTATAGAGCTTCCTGCCTGGACATCTATACTGACCCACTGGAGTTGTGAATCCTGGTTGTCGTTCCAGAGTGCTACCCTCCGGATCCCTGTTGGGCTTCTTGTTGTCTCCTGTTGTCGCCCACCTGGGATTATATGTTGAGTTTGTATTGTCTGTCCTTCCCTTGGTGTTTTCCTTTAGAGCTAGTGGTGCGGACTAGTGTTCCCACCGCCTTGTTCACTATCTAGGGCTCAGCTTAGGGAAAGCCAGGGCTTTAAGCACGTGATCGGCGTACGGGTGAGGAACCCGTCTAGGGACGTCAGGGCAGCCAGGTGCCAGCCGCTAGGTGAGTCAGGGGTCACCACCTTCCCTCTCACTTGGGCAGGGCCTTCCTTGTTCCCTCCCTCTGTGTCACGTATGTGATAGTCACGCCGACCGTGATACACCTCCAATCTCATCTCATTGATTGGACTCCAACTGGCTGAGACCTCACTCCAATTAGCTCTTGGAGATGTCATTAGTCTTAGAAACCCTTAGAAAATGAACTTCAAATACTAGCAACACAAATGCTCAATATGCCAAATCCGCTGTACAACTGATAATCTATCTAGTTACAGCAAGTAATAAAACCATAAACCAATGCATTCAGCACAGGAACAGTTGTGTAACTGGAAACCTGACCTGCCACCAATAACTGACAATCAGGGCTGTGAAGGACAGAAAGGAGAACATGCACGTGATCAGAAGCAACACCAAACTACACCACGATCATATACAGTTGCAAGAAAAAGTATGTGAACCCTTTGAAATGATATGGATTTCTGTACAAATTCGTCATAAAATGTGATCTGATCATTATCTAAGTCACAACAATAGACAATCAGTCTTCTTAAAGTAATAACACACAAAGAATTAAATGTTACCATGTTTTTATTGAACACACCATGTAAACATTCACAGTGCAGGTGGAAAAAGTATGTGAACCCTTGGATTTAATAACTGGTTGAACCTCCTTTGGCAGCAATAACTTCAGCCAAAAGTTTCCTGTAGTTGCAGATCAGATTTGCACAACGGTCAGGAGTAATTCTTGACCATTCCTCTTTACAGAACTGTTTCAGTTCAGCAATATTCTTGGGATGTCTGGTGTGAATCTTGAAGTCATGCCACAGCATCTCAATCGGGTTAAGATCAGGACTCTGACTGGGCCATTCCAGAAGGCGTATTTTCTTCTGTTTAAGCCATTCTGTTGATTGACTTCTATGCTTTGGGTCGTTGTCCTGCTGCAACACCCATCTTCTGTTGAGCTTCAGCTGGTGGACAGATGGCCTTAAGTTCTCCTGCAAAATGTCTTGACAAACTTGGGAATTCATTTTTCCTTCGATGATAGCAATCCGTCCAGGTCCTGACGGAGCAAAGCAGCCCCAAACCATGATGCCCCCACCACCATACTTCACAGTTGGGATGAGGTTTTGATGTTAGTGTGCTGTGCCTCTTTCTCCACACATAGTGTTGTGTGTTTCTTCCAAACAACTCAACTTTGGTTTCATCTGTCTACAGAATACTTACAGTACTGCCAGTACTGCTGTGGAACATCCAGGTGCTCTTGTGCAAACTGTAAACGTGCAGCAATTTTTTTTGGACATTAGTGGCTTCCTCTGTGGTATCCTCCCATGAAATCCATTCTTGTTCGGTGTTTTATGTATCGTAGATTCGCTAACAGGGATGTTAGCATATGCCAGAGACTTTTGTAAGTCTTTAGTTGACACTCTAGGATTCCTCTTCACCTCATTGAGCAGTCTGCGCTGTGCTCTTGCAGTCATCTTTACAGGACGGCCACTCCTAGGGAGAGTAGCAGCATTATATACAATTTGTCTTACCATGGCCTGATGAACAGCAAGACTTTTGGAGATAGTTTTATAACCCTTTCCAGCTTTATGCAAGTCAACAATTGTTAATCGTAGGTCTTCTGAGAGCTCTTTTGTGCGAAGCATCATTCACACCAGGCAATGCTTCTTGTGAAAAGCAAACCCAGAACCGGTGTATGTTTTTTATAGGGCAGGGCAGCTGTAACCAACACCTCCAATTTAATCTCATTGATTGGACTCCAGTTGGCTGACACCTCACTCCAATTAGCTCTTGGAGATGTCATTAGTCTAGGGGTTCACATACTTTTTCTACCTGCACTGTGAATGTTTACATGGTGTGTTCAATAAAAACATGGTAACATTTAATTCTTTATGTGTTATTAGTTTAGGCAGACTGTGATTGTCTATTGTTGTGACTTAGATGAAGATCAGATCACATTTTATGACCAATTTGTGCAGAAATCCATATCATTCCAAAGGGTTCACATACTTTTTCTTGCAACTGTATACTGCAGAAATAATAGACCAATGCAGCAGGTCCCCCTATAGTAACAGTGCTCCCCAAAGTCCCACTAATAGTAAGAATTTGTTCCCAGAATGCCCTCATTAGTAATAGTGCCCCTTCAGTGCCCCCACAAAGTACTCTTGTTAGTAGTAGTACCCTCTGTATTGTGCCAAATGTTGATAACCCCCCTCCCCTTCTTCCACATAATACCCCTGGTAGTAGTAATAATGCACCTATGGAAATATTTTTCCTCATAAAGCCTCCAGTAGTAATAAAGCTCCTCATAGTACCCCCAACAGTGATAAAGGCCTTTCCATAGTGAACCAGTAGTAAAATTGTCATCAAAGTACCCCTGTTAGGGATAAAGATCACCATAGTGCCCCCTGTATTGATAAAGCACCCCATAATGCTCCCATTACTAATAAAACTCCCACAGTGCTGTCACACTTTGGTGTGGGAGGGAAAGACCACACCGAGCATTTTAGGGAAGGTGGGAACAGGGAATCAGGCCTGAGAACTTGGGAAGGAAGAAGGACACCTCCTAGTGAAAACTCTAACAAAAATCCTGACTGACAACCAGTATGAACAGACCCCAAAGGTAGGTGAATTTATATGCAGGAATACCTAGAGTCCTTTCTAGCTTTATAGGACCCTGGTACTAATGGAAGGGACGAGACTACCTATTCCTTCGAAAGGAAGGGCGAACAGGAGTCTTCTACAGGCCTAATACAAACACTAGGGAAATGCAACACAAAGAACTCAAACAAAATACAAAAGGGAAAAGGAAAGACTTAACTTCAAAGGGGCTATGGAAGCACCAGGAGCTCAGCCGAGATCCAACCACAAACAATCCACAGGCACAGAAGCTATAAACCGCACTTAACCTGTCAGATCAAACCTTTTGTTGCCAGTCTCACAGATCTCCTGCCACTCACTGTCTCCGGGACGTCCGTATGTTTCGGTACGTCCGTGACAAGTGCCCTCAGAAGTAATAAGGATCCATTATAAAGCCCTTCATAGTGCCTCTTGTAATGCCCCTAATGCATCCCAGTGATTACAATGTCCCATATAGTTCCCCCAGTAATTATAATGTTCCATATAATGCTCCCAATGCAACCTAATATTGCGCCAGTAAATGTAACAATCTCCTATATTGCTTCCAGATGGCAGCGCAGGTCCCAGATTTTCAGGGCCGGGCTAGATGTCCGAACCTATCAATTGTGAGTTATGCAAGAAAAAACTCATAACATTTTGTCTTTATCAAGCTTGACAACTGCTTCTGCGTAAGTGAAAACATCCCATTTTTTGTATTCCTTGCCTAAATAAATTACTATCATGTTGATGTCCTACTGCCATCTTTTTTTCATTTTTACATGGGCTGAGGTCACCATCAGTGATGGCCAGTTCACCGTGTTCGCCCGCGAACACATGCGGGCTGCCATCTTAACTCACAAGTCCGGCGAGGCACAGCTAAGCCCTTACCTGTGTCTGCGCCGTGAGCCGGTCTGAAACAAATGCGGTCACCGGGAGCAGGCAGTTTCGAGAACAGCCGCTGGGGGCCTTCATCGGGCTGTTCTCGCGAACACGGCGAACTGGCCATCACTGGTCACCATCATGTAATGTTCTAAAAAGAGTGCTGGCATCAGAAGGAGGTAGATTGTGGAGATCGGCCAGACGTGGCACTGCTGGAAAGCAGAGGAAATCATACAGTGAATATATTAAAACATTTTCTATTTTAGAGCCATAGAAGATAATTGATATGTCCAACATAAGAAGATATAACCGTAAATGTGAAGCAAGAAAATGACAAAGATTTGCAGTAGCTTAGAATACAAGGAAAATAGCTGACAGCATCTGGAAGAGAATAAAATGTAGATAAGTTGTACAGTCTGATTAGGGTACTTTCACACTTGCGGCAGAGGATTCCGGCAGGCAGTTCCGTCGCCAGAACTGCCTGCCGGATCCGGCAATCCGGACGCAAACGGATGGCATTTGTCAGACGGATCCGGATGCGGATCCGTTTGACAGCTGCATTGAAATACCGTCTCTCCGGTGTCATCCAGAAAAACGGATCCGGTATTTATTTTTTTCACAGATTTAAAGGTCTGCGCATGCGCGGAACGGAAGAACGGATCCGTCAATGTGGAAATTTTAATGCAGGATCCGACACTAATACATTTCAATGTAAATTAATGCCGGCATTCCGGCAAGTGTTTAGGATTTTTGGCCGGAGAGAAAAATGCAGCATGCGGTATTTTCTCCGGCCAAAAAACTTAAGAGGGACTGAACTGATGCATCCTGATGCATACTGAACGGAATGCTCTCCATTCAGAATGCATTAGGATAAAACTGATCAGTTTTTTTCCGGTATTGAGCCCCTGTGACGGAACTCAATACCGGAAAAGAAAAACGCTAGTTTTAAAGTACCCTTAGAAGAAACAAGAGACAAATGGACTTTTTTTTTTTTTTTTTTTTTTTTAGAAAGGAAAAACATATACTAGGAAATCTGTTACAATAAACAGTACACACCATTAAGCATACTAACAGGTGTTGAAATTGATAATAAAATCCAGCAATGCATGAAAAAAGATAAACAATTACATAGAAAAGACACTTAGGCCTCTTTCACATGACCGTATGTCTTTTTCAGTATTTTGCAATCTGAAAAAAAAGGATCCGCAAAAAATACGGATGACGTCCGTGTGCATTCTGTTTTTTGCAGAACGGAACAGCTGGCCCCTAATAGAACAGTACTATCCTTGTCCGTTATGCGGACAATAATAGGACATGTTCTATCTTTGAACGGAAATACGGAGTACCTACCAGGGTTTTTTTCGGATCCATTGAAATAAATGGTTCTGTATGTGGTCCGTATACGGAACGCAAAAAACGGAACGTAAACTGAAAAAAAAAACGTTTGTGTGCAAGAGGCCTTAGTATTGGTCAATGGCCTCAGGGTCAATTAGCCTATATAGATGCCAAGAGAGGAGGATATCCCGAGCCTGACACAGAGTACTTAAAGTCAACCTCTGGTTTAAGAAAAAAATTCCCATTAAGTGGAGAACAAACATAACACTTACCTGGTGCTGTTCTTTATATCTTTTCAGCTGCAGATCTGCCAGTTCCTGAGCTTCTCTTCTGCAATCCAAGATGACTTGACATGCTCCTCACACTACCTGATGCACACTGTGCATTTGGTAATCCAATACATGGTGATCTTGGATTAGCCTGCACTCTTCATGTGAGCAGTGCTAGCGAATCTAAGAGCAGGGTTGGACAAGCAGGAACTGTCCTGGACTATGGATGCACATGTATCTTTCAAATCTCTTTTTGTTTAAGCAATATAACAGAGATATATCACTGTGTTCATCAACCCCTGAGGAGGGTAGCAGTAAGTAAAGTTTGGTACATGTAGGTTACATCATTTCTCTTTGCGGAATGGTAAAACATGTAAAAGATTGAGCTATCACATGAGATTAAGTCAGTTGTATGTTATATCTAGAGACAGCATTCGGCAGTTAAGAAAAAGATAGTTCTTAAACAAACAAACAGCGACTTTTATGGTATACCCCAAGTATTGTTGACACAGCGACACAAAACATAAGGAATAAGAATGAAAGATGGAAAGATTAGATAGATGGGGGGAGGGGGGTTAGAAGGAGGAAGGAGGTAGCCGGAGGGAGCTTATATATGAGAGTCAAAGACTGTACGCCCAACATCATGTGCCACTCTATGATCTATGTCTCCTATGGGAGACGACTGAGAGGTTAGGTAAAGTAAAGTAGTCAGAGGATCGAACGAAGCAATTCTCGGCTCCCAGCAGTTGACCAGATTTAAGTCAGGCTGGATAAGGTGAAAATTCTTCCACCTTGCCATGGCCGATCTCAAAAGAACATTCTAAACGCTCTCCAAGGATCCCACAGTTTCAGGAAGACTGTCCGTGAGTGTGTCTCCCAGTGTGCCATCTCCTCAAAACAGTATAATTGGTCCACTTTCTCTATACACATTGGGACAGTGGGGGGGGGGGGGGGGTAATGTTTGCGCCATAGTAGAGGGATGAGTATTCTTGCGGCTGTGAGAAGCATAGTAGGAAGATTATGTTTCGATGGTGTGAAATTACTGGTTGGACACCAAAGTAGGATCAATTTTGCAGTTAACACTATAGATGTGGTACATATGTGGTTAATCATGTCACTGATTTCATTCCAGAAGGTTTGGATCAGACGACAAGACCACCATAAATGTGCGTAGGTGCCTACTCCTTCTCCACAACGCCAACATTTCTCTGGTATTTCAGGATTGATGTTATGGAGGAATTCTGGTGTTTTATACCACGTAGTGAGTAATTTATACAAATTTTCTTGTATTCTAATACACCTTGTGAAGCCATGAGAGTTTGTTAAAACAAACGCCTTTTCCGGTTCAGAAAAGGCGATAGACAAGTCTCTCTCCCAAGCTTTTAAAAAGGATGCTTGGAATGGCCTGTAGGATAATATAGATTTGTAAGCAAGAGAGAGCAGGTTCTTGGGGAGGGGATTTCTATCTAGCAGCTGATCCAACCATGCCTCAGGTTTATGATTTTTGGTGGGTAAAGATAGTAGTTTTAAGTCTCTTTGGAAGTCCTGTTGGTGAAAAAATGTCAAGGCACGTATCTTAGGAAGAACTGAAACGTTATCCCAAGTTAGGGAACCATCTTCAGACAGTATGTTGTTGAGAGTGAGGGATGTTAAGTGCTTCCATATTCCAGAGGGGTGTTGGACCCGAGGATGAATATGTAGTTGGAGGAGGTCTAAAGGTAATTTCGGGGATGGGAATTGAATAGATCCATTGTCATATAGTTCGGACCACACTGCAAGGGTACCTCTTAGTAATAGAAGATGCGTTTTGTCACCCTTGAAAGATCTAATCCCCCAAAGGATAGCTCTTTCCAAATCTGTTAATAATTCCTTCTCCAATTCCGAGCAGAGGCTCACAGGGTAAGAGGAAAGCAATTCTAAGCCCCTCATTACTTGCATGGTCTTAGAGTATGAGTGTAAATCAGGCAAACCAAACCCTCCAAATCTCCTCTCTCTTGTAAGGGTGGCATATGCTATTCTTGGCAACTTGCCTTGCTAGAGGAATTGAGAGATCACCCTGCGAGTCTCCGCCAAAAAAAAAACATGGTAGCCAGATGGGGAGGACTTGGAGAAGGTATAATAGTTTGGGTATAATATATGTTTTTAGAAAATTCTTTCGCCCCATCCAAGAAATAAAGGGGAGTTTTACCGACTTAAGTTGGGACCATATTGTTTGAAGGAGGGGAGTGTAGTTGAGGGAGAAAAGGTTATCTAAATTGGCTGAAATATGTAGACCCAGAAACTGGATACTGCCCGTGGTCCATGGAAAGGGGGTAGTTTGTTGAAGTGTTTTGGGTACAGACGTCGAACAGGAAATATTAGAGCTACAGATTTAGTATAGTTAATTTTGAAATTTGACACATATCCGTATTCTTTGAATATGGACACTAGCCTAGGAAAAGCGGTAAGGGGAATAGAGGACATGATTAGAAGGTCGTCTGCAAATGCTGCTGTCAATTGGGACGAGGAGCCAGCCTTAATGCCTTGGATTGCAGGTTCCTGTCTAATTCTGGTAAGCAAGGTCTCCATCACTATTATAAATAATGTAGGCGATAAAGGACAACCTTGCCGCGTGCCATTCGAAATGCTGAATGAAGGCGACAATGTGCCATTGACTTTCACCCTAGGGGAAGTATAGAGCGAAGAGATTGCCTTGCAGAGTTGAGCAGGGAGACCGAAGGCTGACAGGGCCGCCGACATAAAATGCCAGCTAACCCTGTCGAACGCCTTTTCGGCATCAGTACTTAGCAGGGCCATTGGGATATGGTTAGATTTAGCTAGGGCTATTAAACATAATAGGCACACTGTGTTTTCCCTTCCCTGGCGGCCCTTCACAAACCCAACTTGTTCTTTGTTTATTATGGAGGGCAAAATCAGCTGAACCCGTTGGGCTAGGATCTTGGCCCACCATTTGACATCAGTATTGAGCAAAGATATCGGGCGATAATTACCGCAATCAAGTAGGTCCTTGTTGGCTTTGTGGAGAATTGTTATATGAGCCTCTAAGGCTTGAGGGGGGGGAGAGCCACCTGTGAGGAGGTAGTTGCACATCTCCAAGAAGTGAGGTAGGAGAACATTTCGGAATGTCTTGTAGTATTGGATCGTAAAGCCATCTGGCTCTGGGCTTTTCCCAGAAGCAATAGATGATAGTACTTGAGAGGCTTCTTTTAACGTGATGGGAGTAGTTAATTGTGCTGCCTGTGAATCCGATATCTTCGGTAGGGTTAGAGAAGAGAGGAATACTTTGGTAGCCTCAGCTATGGACCTGGGTTGATCTCCATGTGGGGGGTCTGGGGAGGAAAGGTTATATAGGTCAGCGTAAAAGTGCTGGAAGGCTTTAGCTATCTCCTGGGTGGATTTATGGAGCGAACCCGAGGAGTCTCTGATAGCTGTGATGAACGAGTCAGAACTTTGTTTTTGCAATAGTGCAGACATAAGTTTGTTGCCTCTATCCCCATGTGCATATGTTCTGAATCTAGACCGAAGTAGGATTTTAGCTGATTGGACGTTCAATAGGTTTTTTAACTCCGTGTGAAGTTGAGACAATCGGATAGCTTTGTCCTTGGTTATGGATTGTTTGTAGGAGATCTCTGCTTGTGAAATCTGTGTCAAGAGTGCATCTAAAGCAGCCGTGCGTTGTTTTTTAATTTTGGAGCCTAGTGCGATGAGTTCTCCCCGTATAATGGATTTGTGAGCCTCCCAGGTCACGGAGGGGGACACCTCGTCTGAGGAGTTAAAGGTGAAATATTCCGACAGAGACTTGTTTATTTGCGTAATGTGGGATTGGTCAGCTATCAGAGTCTCATTTAGACACCAGTTCCACTCTCCCTTGGGAAGGGTCTTTAGGAAAATATGTAGATGGCCAGGGGCGTGGTGAGATAATGTGATATTGCCTACGTTAGCCTGAGTGACCAGTGGCATGTAGGAGCTGGAGAGAAATAGATAGTCAAGTCTGGAAAGGGTGGAATTGGCATGAGAGTGGAAGGTGTAGTCAATGCTGGAGGGGTTTAAGGTTCTCCATACATCTAGAACCCGTAGTTTAGATAAGGCCAATTTCAAACGCCCTAACAATTTGTGGGAAATAGGAGATCTCTTAGAAGAGGAGTCTAGGTCAGGTGTCAGTGGTAGATTAAAATCCCCTCCCAAGATAAGCATGCCCTCATTGAACTGCATTAGAGTCTGGATAGTGCGGCATAGCCATTGGGCTTGGCCTTTATTCGGAGCATATACATTAGCTACAGTTATCGTAGAATTTGCGATAGAACCTTTTACAAAAATGAAGCGACCCTCTGGGTCTACAATTGTGGAAGTACAAACCGGATTCCAAAAAAGTTGGGACACTAAAATTGTGAATAAAAACTGAATGCAATGATGTGGAGATGGCAAATGTCAATATTTTATTTGTAATAGAACGTAGATGACAGATCAAATGTTTAATCCGAGTAAATGTATCATTTTAAAGGAAAAATACGTTGATTCCAATTTTCACAGTGTCAACAAATCCCCAAAAAGTTGGGACAAGTAGCAATAAGAGGCTGGAAAAAGTAAATTTGAGCATAACGAAGAGCTGGAAGATCAATTAACACTAATTAGGTCAATTGGCAACATGATTGGGTATAAAAAGAGCTTCTCAGAGTGGCAGTGTCTCTCAGAAGCCAGGATGGGTAGAGGATCACCAAATCCCACAATGTTGCGCAGAAAGATAGTGGAGCAATATCAGAAAGGTGTTACCCAGCGAAAAATTGCAAAGACTTTGCATCTATCATCATCAACTGTGCATAACATCATCCGAAGATTCAGAGAATCTGGAACAATCTCTGTGCGTAAGGGTCAAGGCCGTAAAACCATACTGGATGCCCATGATCTCCGGGCCCTTAAATGACACTGCACCACAAATAGGAATGCTACTGTAAAGGAAATCACAGAATGGGCTCAGGAATACTTCCAGAAACCATTGCCAGTGAACACAATCCCCCGTGCCATCCACCGTTGCCAGCTGAAACTCTACAGTGCAAAGAAGAAGCCATTTCTAAGCAAGATCCACAAGCTAAGGCGTTTTCACTGGGCCAGGGATCATTTAAAATGGAGTGTGGCAAAATGGAAGACTGTTCTGTGGTCAGACGAGTCACGATTCGAAGTTCTTTTTGGAAATCTGGGACGCCATGTCATCCGGACCAAAGAGGACAAGGACAACCCAAGTTGTTATCAACGCTCAGTTCAGAAGCCTGCATCTCTGATGGTATGGGGTTGCATGAGTGCGTGTGGCATGGGCAGCTTGCATGTCTGGAAAGGCACCATCAATGCAGAAAAATATATTCAGGTTCTAGAACAACATATGCTCCCATCCAGACGTCATCTCTTTCAGGGAAAACCCTGCATTTTTCAACAAGATAATGCCAGACCACATTCTGCATCAATCACAACATCATGGCTGCATAGGAGAAGGATCCGGGTACTGAAATGGCCAGTCTGCAGTCCAGATCTTTCACCTATAGAGAACATTTGGCGCATCATAAAGAAGAAGGTGCAACAAAGAAGGCCCAAGACGATTGAACAGTTAAAGGCCTGTATTAGACAAGAATGGGAGAGCATTCCTATTTCTAAACTTGAGAAACTGGTCTCCTCGGTCCCCAGACGTCTGTTGAGTGTTGTAAGAAGAAGGGGAGATGCCACACAGTGGTAAAAATGGCCTTGTCCCAACTTTTTGGGGATTTGTTGACACCATGAAATTCTGATTCAACATATTTTTCCCTTAAAATGGTGCATTTTCTCAGTTTAAACTTTTGTTCCGTGCTTTATGTTCTATTCTGAATAAAATATTCGAAGTTGGCACCTCCACATCATTGCATTCAGTTTTTATTCACGATTTGTATAGTGTCCCAACTTTTTTGGAATCCGGTTTGTATGTTTAAAGGGGATTTTTTTACGTACCGCAATACTTACTCCTCTACTAGAAGATGTGAAGGGACCATAGAACCACTGGGAGAATTGCTTAACTTGAATAGAAGGAAGCTTACCTGACCTGAAGTGGGTCTCCTGTAGAAAAGCAATAGAGGTCTTGGCTTTGCAAAGAAGAGAGAGAACCTGGGATCTTTTCCTTGGTTCGTTCAAGCCCCTGACATTCAGCGAGGTAACTACAATAGATGTCATAATTGTAGGTAACAGTGAAGTAACACACAGCCCTTGACTCCTTCCAGAGGGGGAAAGGGAGAAAAGAGAGAAGTGGGGAGGACAAGAAACGATGGGGAACATTGATACACAAGACAAAACATGTGGTAAACATAAAAATTGAAATATAGCAGTCTCGCAAGACTCCCAAAGTATAGAAGTAGCAGCGTGTTTGACCAGCTGCTAAAGGAGACCTCAGGAGGGGGGGTTTGCAGGATACCTGAGGGCTGAGTTGTAGCCATCAGGAAAGAAATGTAATAATGTCGAGGTAAAAGTGCTGGCAAAGGGAGACCCTATAATTGGAAAGGGGGAGATGAGGAGATAAAGGATAGTGCAATTATGCAATCAGAAAAATGGGGAGGGGGAAGAGGGGGGGGGAAGGTAGATGGGGGGAGAACTTTGGAATCGGAAACATATATATGGGACTGTCCCAGACTTAGTCCTGGTTGGTGCAGTATGGTCAGCCAAGATGCATGTGCCGGTCATCCGAACCTCTTGAAATTAGGATAAGTCCCGAACCAACTAAAGGTGACGTAACTGTTCTGTATCAGAAAGTGTCAGAGATAGTAACAAGACCCCAGGTATATTGGGGTGGAGAAACGTTGATGTTACCTGTAAATATAAGAAAGGAAAAAACAAACAATGTGGCCAAATAGGCCTCTGTCCCATGGATCTTTAGACAGGTATATGAAAAGCTGCAGTTAAGGGCTCACTTGCAACTGCAAGTAGATTCCAAATCAAGGACAGTCTTGGACATTATAACAGATCCTTCCAGAAGGGATATTTAGCATCCTCTTTTGGCCTTATCTGGTTTCCCAGTCGGGATTTTCTGCAAGGCCTCATATAATGGTAGGGCCGGTAGCGGAGCAGTCTGGTCCGCGGGCAGCCAGGATGGTATCTCTACTGGGTTTACTCCCAAGATGTCCAAGGCAACTTTTAGGTCGGAAGGAGTGCGGATTGTGGCTTGTCTTCCGTTTTTATTAAAGGAGACACCAAATGGGTAGAGCCAGCGGAATGGAGTGGAAGCTGCTCTTAAGGCATCTAGCAGTGGGCGTAGGGCTTGGCGTTTGGCTAAAGTGGAGGGCGCCAAGTCTTGGAAAAAGAGGATGGAGTTGCCCTCAAACTGGAGCTGCGTCGTTTCCCTGACTGCTTTTAGGAGGGCTGTGGTTTCAATAAAGCTCAGAAGACCACAAATCACGTCACGTGGTGGTTCATTAGGTTTGGGTGCCGGTCTTAAGGCTCTATGAATACGTTCTACAATTACCTTCTCGGCTCTTTCTTGGCCTAGTAGAGAAGTGAAGATCTCGCTTGCCACCGATCGGAGTGCTTCTGGTGCGAAAGACTCAGGGAGACCTCGGATGGAGAGGTTCCGTCTCCTGCTATGATTCTCCTGATCTTCAAGGCGTAGGTAAGCATCGTTGAGCAGGTCTGCGTGTGTCTTGATAACCTCTCCCATTTTGGCCTCATGAGTCAGGATCGCCTCCTGCGTAGTTTCCAGAGCCACTACTCGGTGGCCCAGTTGTTTCAGTTCACCTTTAATGTCCTCCAGATGTTTTTTGATAGGCGATAAGGCCGACTCCAATATCGCCCTAAGCGAACCTTCAGAGATGGGGGAGGAACGGCGGTGGTAACCAGCTTCAGAGGCATCATATATGCTGCCAGTCTCCGAGAGATCCTCCCTATCTGAGTGCTGAGAGACGCACGGTGCCATCTTGGCTGCGCCAACGCCAGAGGTCTGAACTTTGGATTTCAGATATTTATCCATGTCAGGCTGTCTCAGGCGACCCGGGGTCGACTTTAAAGTGTCTTTGGACTTTTCTTTGCCATTCTTTCCCATAATGGAATATGTTTGAAGCGAATAAAAAGGTCAATTTGCCAGCGTCGATCAGGAGCGCAGCTTCAAGCGGCCATACAGCGTCACGGCCAGGGTCTGCCCCCCTGGATGCACATGTATGCATCAGGTACTTTGAGAAGTGATGCCAGGTAGTCTGAGTTTTTAATGGCAGAAGAGGAGCCCAGGAATCAACAGATCTGCAGCAGAAAAGATGTAAAGGAGGTTACCAGGTAAATTTTCTATTCGTTTCCCAGTTATTTTTTTTCTTAAACCAAAGGGTGTCACGGATGTACTGTAGTAGGGGAGAACACCAAAAGACAACAAGACGGAAGGGAAAAGACACTAGGCCTCACCGCTAGGGAAGGAAAAGGGTCACCACCTATGAAACCCTGCTCCTGGCCCTAACTCCTATCCGTATGGGCACCTCTCGATGGTAGAGATGCCCATACACAGGAACCTAGAAAACCCTGGTGGCCCTCAGATGCCCTAGACTTAATGACAGGGCAGAGACAACCCGCTCCTTCCCTGGTAAAGGAACCAGCGTCTCACTGAGGCCTTGTAAACAACAGAGGGGGGGGGGGGGAATACAAAACACAACAAGCGGAACACTTAACGTCTAAGGATGATGGATGATGGATGATCAGGACTTCAACTAGAACCACACTCCAGCTCTTCCAACACCAAATGAAGCTATCCAGAGCAAGGAGTGATGGGTGAATTCAAACTAAATAGGGGGAGGTGAAGGTCACGTGATCCACACCTGAACAGGGGGTGTGGACATACCAGCTACACACAGACAAAGTGAAACCAAAAGAGGCTGTCAGATAACTAATGTGCAGATATTCTTTCAGACCTTCTCAAACCTTTCACCGGCGTGACAGTACCCCCCCTTCTACGGGTGACCTCCGGGCACCCAGGACCAACCTTATCAGGATGAGCTCTGTGGAATGCTCTCACCAGACGACTAGCATTAACATCGGTCGCTGGAACCCACATCCTCTCCTCTGGTCCGTACCCTCTCCAATGAACGAGATACTGGAGGGATCTCCGGAGAACTCAGGAGTCCACAATCCTGCTGATCTGAAATTCCAAATTGCCGTCCATCATGACAGGAGCGGGAGGCAAGGAGGACGACTCAACAGGTTGAACACATTTCTTTAACAACGATTTATGAAATGGATTATGGATTTGTAATGCCTGAGGAAGTTCAAGAGAGAAGGCTACAGGGTTAACAATGGCAAATGGCAGTGATCTTATATGGACCAATAAATCTTGGTCCCAACTTCCAAGAAGGTACCTTAAGTTTAATGTTTCTTGTAGACAGCCACACAGAATCACCCACTTTCAGGTCCGGACTACTCATACGTCTCCTGTCAGCCGCACGCTTATACCTGTTACCCATCTTTTCCAGGTTATTTTGGATTTTCCGCCAAATAGAAGACAAAGTGAAACCAAAATTGGCTGTCAGATAACTAATGTGCAGATATTCTTTCAGACCTTCTCAAACCTTTTACCGGCGTGACAGTACCCCCCCTTCTACGGGTGACCTCCGGGCACCCAGGACCAACCTTATCAGGATGAGCTCTGTGGAATGCTCTCACCAGACGACTAGCATTAACATCGGTCGCTGGAACCCACATCCTCTCCTCTGGTCCGTACCCTCTCCAATGAACGAGATACTGGAGGGATCTCCGGAGAATTCAGGAGTCCACAATCCTGCTGATCTGAAATTCCAAATTGCCGTCCACCATGACAGGAGCGGGAGGCAAGGAGGACGACTCAACAGGTTGAACACATTTCTTTAACAACGATTTATGAAATGGATTATGGATTTGTAATGCCTGAGGAAGTTCAAGAGAGAAGGCTACAGGGTTAACAATGGCAGTGATCTTATATGGACCAATAAATCTTGGTCCCAACTTCCAAGAAGGTACCTTAAGTTTAATGTTTCTTGTAGACAGCCACACAGAATCACCCACTTTCAGGTCCGGACTACTCATACGTCTCCTGTCAGCCGCACGCTTATACCTGTTACCCATCTTTTCCAGGTTATTTTGGATTTTCCGCCAAATAGAAGACAAAGTGAAACCAAATTTGGCTGTCAGATAACTAATGTGCAGATATTCTTTCAGACCTTCTCAAACCTGTCACCGGCGTGACAAAGGGTGGCTCTCAAAAGTTTTTCCTACTGTTTAATACTGATGGCCCATCCTCACGTTAGGTTATCAGTATCTGATCGGTGGGAGTCAGCTGTTTGAAGAGGTCTTCTTGCAACTTACAAGCACAGTGCCGTCCATTGGATAGTGGCTGTGCTTGGCATTGCAGCTCAGCCCTATTTACTAACTGTATATAGGACTGGGCTGCGCCTAAGCCATATGACCGATGAACGTGATGTCACTGGCCTAATTAGAGGTCGCTGCGCTCACAGATCGCCAAAGTCTCTTCAGACAGCTGATCGTCGGAGGTACTGGGAGTCAAATCCCACTGATCTAATACTGGATAGTTCAAAGAAAAATAAAAAGAATACCGAGATGGAAGCCGCACATCTAAAAATATATCAAATTTATTTAAAGCAACAGACACAACAAAAAATTAGTTAAAATCATTGTATACAATAAATCAGGGCCATGTGAAACAAACATGTACACATGCCACCCTGGCTCACCACAAAGCCATGAACATGCCCCCACACATAGATAAATGTATTACAATTTAAAGTGCATGAGATCCATCAACAAAGAATGGAAGACTGGAATACTTATCATAAAGGTAGCATGGTGGGGGTATGCGTGGTGGTCAGGAAAAAAGCCCAACGCGTATCGCCAGGCTCTGCTGGCTTCCTCAGGGGTGCCTGTTCCTAAATGGTACATAGGCTAATATATATATAAATAGTAATCAATAATGATGATTTTTACCTGTGTCATGGGCGTTCATGTAGAGCATTGGGGTGGCAGCCCTTTGATGGGGGATCGGCATGGCAGCTGATAGATGCCGAGACAGACGGCGACCGGAAGTGCCGTCTGCTCATGCGTGCAGCCCAGCCAGCGCGTACTGCCAGTGACTCTCTGAGCCAAGTGATCAGAGTCTGAGTGAGGGTGATTTTTTATCAGAGGCCAGCGACGACGGAGGTCAAGGAGGGGATTACGGAAATCCAAGAAAAAGAGGACCTCAACATCGCAGGAGCAACAACTACCCACTCTTCCAGAAGAGACGATTACAACAATACTAAATGGTATGGATACTAATGCCCTTCAAGTTATAAACTTATTCACGTACAACTTGACCTCTCATGAAAAATCAATACTGGAAAAGGGACTTTCCTTTTCTCCTATGCGGATTTTGGATAAGTTTGAATTTGTTAAAGATACATATTTGTTTTGCAGACAACTTTGCTTCAAACTTCTATATAATCAACCATCAATACTACAAAATTTGGCTATAGATGAACGTGGTGTATTTATGGACCTTTTGGATCTTTTACGGGAAAATGAATCAGAAACAGGTAGGAGGTGTTTCACTTTCAACAAGCCCTCCTTACTCACTCCCTCTTTGAATCTATTTCCTAACATCTTTTCTTTCAAGCGGAAGTGTATGAAATACGCAAACTCAAACCTGACTCTTTATATGGTAGAAATTTTAACAAAATGGAATCCGACACTATACGAAAATTACAAGCAAACACCAGCTTTGTTATCAAAGAAGCAGACAAGGGTGGGAATGTGGTCCTATGGGATATGGACCTATATATACAGGAAGCGAATCGACAACTCAAGAATAGAACTTTCTATACACCTTTGCCATCCGACCCTACAATGGTCCTAAAGAAGAAATTGGACCAGTTATTGAAGGCAGCCCGGGAGATGTTCATCATTACCAAAAAGGAGCATCAATTTTTGGAGGTTAGTCAACCAATCATTCCAACATTTTACATGCTCCCGAAAGTCCACAAGGACCTCCATAATCCCCCAGGACGACCAATCGTGGCCGGTATTGGGGGTTTATGTGAACAGGCCTGTACTTATATTGATTTTTTTCTTCAACCTATGGTCTTAGGGCTACCATTTCATGTACGGGATTCTCTTCATCTGATTGAGATGCTGGAACATGTGTCAATTACACCTGACGTACTACTAGTGACTTGTGATGTTGAATCTCTGTATACCAGCATCGCACATAAGGATGGTATTGGGGCCACTACCCATTTCTTGGAAAAGTCGGGTTCCGGGGAGCCAGCCCGCCACACATTCCTGGTGAGCCTTCTGCATTTTATTTTACATCACAATTATTTTGTTTTTGATTGAATTTTTTATAGGCAGGAGTCTGGAACGGGGATGGGGGCGCGCTGTGCGCCCTCGTATGCAAACCTATTTTTGGGTTGGTGGGAGGAGGCGTGCGTGTACCCGTCTCCGTTCTTCCGTGACTGTGTGGTGGGCTGGTTCCGCTACATTGACGATATTCAGTTTTTTTGGCAGGGCTCCAAGGAGACCTGTGTTCAATTTATCGATACATTAAATGAAAACAATTTGAATATCCGTCTAACATATACCATCTCGGAAGATGTAGTGGATTTCTTGAATCTAAGACTATGTAAAGAGGACGAACGGATTGTCACCTCTCTTTTTCGAAAGAGCACCGCTACCAACAGTTTGCTACACTACCGGAGTTTTCAGATTACGACGCAATTGCACTTGCTTGACTGATTTCAGGGCAGCCTCAGTAGATCTGTCATCACGGTTTCAGAATAGGGGTTACCCCAAGAAACTTATATCCTGAGCCTATGAGGATGCCAAGGGTTCGGATCGAACTAAGCTGTTCGCCCCCAGGCCTAAAACTAGGGATGCTAAGATACATCTCATCACTCGCTACAACAATCAGTGGACAGCACTTTACAAGATTTTGGAGAATCACTGGTTTCTGCTCACGTCTGACCAAAAGCTGATGCCTTAGGTGGACAACAAACCCAAAATTATTGCACGTAAAGCACCCTCTCTTAAAGATCAACTCGTACGGAGTAACTTTTAGCATCCTACACGGGGACTGAATAGAGGCGTCAAATTGAGGGGCACACATCCGTGTGGCCAATGTAACGTTTGCCCATTCATGTTGGGCAAGGACAACTTTCTAAACGACAGGGAGTGTATACGCCTTAATCACTAAGTCAATTGCCGCACCAGGAATATCATATATGGAATCATTTGTCCATGTAAGAAATTGTATGTGGGGCAAACTTCACAGGAATTGCGAAAACGGATCCAACAACACATGTCTAACATTGCTTTGGCTGCCCGGGACAGGGCCGAAAAGGAGAAACCTCTTACTTCTGTGGCCACACATTTTTTGGATCATCATGGCGGTAAGTATAATGGTCTGCAGGTGGTGGGCTTAGAAAAAGTCCATTACAATATTAGGGGCACAAATATGACACACGGTTTGCTCAAAGCTGAATCCCGATGGATTTACAATTTAGATTGTTTATCCCCGCAGGGTCTTAATGAGGAACTTTTATTCACAGGTTTTTATGCTAGATAATTTATTGCATGTTTTATTTATACACACTTTTTTTGTTCTCTATTTCTTTCTCTTTAGATTTTTAGATTTTTTGTTTTCTCACACGACTACCCGTCCATCACTTTGTGTGCTGTCAGAACATCTTTCTGCTCTCCTTTCCTGACCTGGAACAGCTCGGCTCGATCATTAGGAATCCCCTGGATTGTCGGTTGGGATCCTTCTGTTCGGATACACAGTGAAGGACATACTATGTTTGCCCCATGTACACTTCTTGGACCGTATTGACTTGATGTAATATTTATTCCTTGTGTACTTCATTATGTGTGGCATTTTCTCTTGGTTTTGGTTGAATGCTTTGTGGGCGATGGGCCAAAGTGCTTTCTCCTTCTTTCCTTTAACGCCCTTTCCCCTCTTTTTTATTTTTTTATTTTTTTATTTATTACATAAAAAATAAAGAAATAAAAAATAATAAAAAATGTAAAAAATTATATAAAAAGATAAAAAATAAAAAGTAAAAGGTAAAAAGTAAAAAATAAAACACAAAACATATATAAAAAAAATACATAAAAAATATATATAAATAATATAAATTTATAATTAAGTAATACACAAAAAGAGGGACACTAATTAAATCAAAAATAGGTATAAATTATGCAGTTTAATAAGTTTATATAGGCTTAGTAATATGAGTAATAATAATATTTTGCACACACACTGACAGTGTAATGAGGGTTAATTTAAGATATTTATGTTTTTTCTTCATATAAATTAATCATGGTCACTAATAATGTGTATGAAATAAGTCACTATATCATATTATTTATTAGTTGGAGTAAATGGGTTTTAGTTTTCCTTATTTCTTTTTATTATCATTTTTATTTTTGTTTATCTGTCTTTTGGTTTTATGTTTTTGTGATTTTTGAACATAACTCTTTATGCACTCATATAGGGTTTCAAGTTTGCTTTGGGATTTCGGTACCGTCTATATATGTTAATTATCTCTACCTCTGTTCTTTTCTTTCTCCGCTTTGTCCCCTCGCCCACAGGTTTTCTTTGTATGCGCAGACTGCGCTTCCAACTTGTCATGCGACTTCCGGCATATGGCACGCAGTAAGTGCTTTCTGAGCCTGCGCGGTCTGACATTTCCGCTATTTGGAATGCAGTACGTGCTGGCTGGGCTGCACGCATGAGCAGACGGCACTTCCGGTCGCCGTCTGTCTCGGCATCCATCAGCTGCCATGCCGATCCCCCATCAAAGGGCTGCCACCCCAATGCTCTACATGAACGCCCATGACACAGGTGAAAATCATCATTATTGATTACTATTTATATATATATTAGCCTATGTACCATTTAGGAACAGGCACCCCTGAGGAAGCCAGCAGAGCCTGGCAATACGCGTTGGGATTTTTTCCTGACCACCACGCATACCCCCACCATGCTACCTTTATGATAAGTATTCCAGTCTTCCATTCTTTGTTGATGGATCTCATGCACTTTAAATTGTAATACATTTATCTATGTGTGGGGGCATGTTCATGGCTTTGTGGTGAGCCAGGGTGGCATGTGTACATGTTTGTTTCACATGGCCCTGATTTATTGTATACAATGATTTTAACTAATTTTTTGTTGTGTCTGTTGCTTTAAATAAATTTGATATATTTTTAGATGTGCGGCTTCCATCTCGGTATTCTTTTTCTTTGAACTATATTGTGTACTACATACCGTGTGACGGCACTCTCATTTCTATTTCGATGTGCCCCTGTTTTTTGAATTACTAATACTGGATAGGTCATGAGTATTAAACACCCCTTTAATGTTAAATATTGTACCATTTGTACAGGTTTTAAAATTAAATTAAGAAAAGGATAGCCAACCAGTTTTTGTTCCCTTACACCAGTGCACACCCTCTAGTGTTCTTTTCTTTATTTGGTTACTTTGAAACCAAATGATATGTCCACAGACACCGACAAATTCTTCAGTACCTGCATCTGTGACATGCTAGATATATAGAGATAACGCTAAATTTTTTCCTGAATTTTAGGCTACATGCACACGAACGTTGTTTGTTTCTGTGTTCGTTCCATTTTTTTTGCGGATAGGATGAGGACCAATTTATTTCAATAGGTCCGCAAAAAATGCAGACAGCACACCGTGTGCTGTCGGCATCAGTATGTCCGTTCTGTAGCCCCGCAGAAAAAATAGAACATGTCCTATTCTTGTCCGTTTTAGGCATTGTTACAATGGATCAGCAAAAAAAAAAAAAAAAAAGGATGACATACGGTGGTGTGCATGTAGCCTTAGCTGTATTTTAGGATTTTTGTAATAGGCTTTTATTAAAAATGTTGCTTAATTTCGCTTCTGCAGCTTCACAATTCACAGCTGCTCTAGAAAGCCATTCTGTGATAAATCAGCCATACTGGCTGTCTGAAGGCTCGTTCTTCAGCTCCTCTCACCTCTTCTGAATTAATTATATGCTTACTTATGACCAGCTGGACTTTTGTCTGATCTGATCATAAATCAGCTAAGAAGATTGTACCGTTCCCTTTTGGTTGTCAGTGTGTATTGGTAATCCTATTGATGACCTATCCTCAGCACTGGTCATCAATATCTGATCAGTGGGGGTCCGACACCCAGCACACCTGCTGATCAGCTGTTTGAAGAGAAGGCGGTGCTCCATGCGAGCACTGCTTCCTGTTCATCACCCTGCACTTTGTCTTGGAAGCTGATCAGCGGGGGTGCTGGGTGTCGGACCCCCACCAATCAGATATTGATGACCAGGAGAGGTCCTCAATATCATATCACTGGGGGATCTAACTCCTGGCACACCCGCTATACAATGCACGTCGCTGTGCTTGCTATGCTGTGAGGAGGCACCAGTGCTCATTGGAGTGTCGTGCCTTCTTCAAACAGCTGATCAGCATGACTTCTCTAGCACTAGCCTCAGTTTTCATACTTCAGTTGTCCAATCATTCCATGTTAAAAACTTATCTGAAATCATAATTCCACATTATACAGCTTTTAAACTCATGATATCACAAAATATTACATCAGTATAAAAGAATGCAACAAAAATACATTAAGCAGAGCAGATATGTTTGTAGTGTCACAAATTATCTTCATCATAGAACCAAACCTGATGTCCAGATCTGTATGCAGTTCAAAATGTTCCCTGACATCAATATTAGGGATGAGCGAATCGACTTCGGATGAAACATCCGAAGTCGATTCACATAAAACTTTGTTCCAATACTGTACGGAGCAGGGGCTCCGTACAGTATTAGAATGTATTGGCTCCGATGAGGCAAAGTTATTGCTTTGCGAAGTCTCGCGACACTTTGGGTAATAACTTCATAAATTAATTTGTACTGTAAAAAAAACATTTCCTGAACTCGGGTTCAGTTCCAAGGCACCACTTGCAACCGAACCTGAGTTCGGGAAATGTTTTTTTACAGTACATATTAATTTATGAAGTCATTACCCAAAGTATCGCGAGACTTCGTGAAGTAATAACTTCGCCTCATCGGAGCCAATACATTCTAATACTGTACGGAGCCCCTGCTCCGTACAGTATTGGAACGGATTTTCATGCAAATTGATTTTGGATGTTTCATCCGAAGTCGATTTGCTCATCCCTAATCAATATATTAGATATCTAATGGAGAAATCATCGATAGTCAATAATAATGGGCACTGACCGAATGGCTATTGTTATTGCATTACACAGCTCTTGTAGTAGGACTCTTACTATTTGTCTCTGTTCACATAAATACCTCCAGCCACTAAAGTGTAATTATGTAGTTGATTCAAACAACTGCCCCAGTCCTATGGATGGGGATAACTTTCTATGACTGGAATAATCTTTTAAAGAGGTTGTCCTTGATAATTAGAAATCTCGGAAAAGTCCCCTAATTGCCTAAAAAAAAATAAAAAATCATATAATACTTACCCCTTTCTCCAGCACTGCTAAGGACAGTGACTGGCTGCGGTAGTCATGAGTTTTATACCAGCACGTCACCCTTTGTAAACAATTAGAGGCAAGAGAACCAGATCGATGGCGCAAAGAACATTGGTGGAGAAAGGTGTGAATATTACATGATTTTTTTTTTATCCTATGCAATTGGAGGGGGCTTTCCTGCAAGATTTTTTAATTATCTCAGACAACCACTTTAATCTGAACGTGTCTTGAGCCCGATACTTATATTAAGTTGAGTGAAAGGAAGCCAACATATGAGGAAACCAATCCAAAAACTAAGCTCTAATCTCAAAGTTTATATTAAACCTCTTCTTGGCCAAAAAGCCTGTTTTATGTTAATATTTTTCACTGGCTGACATACCCCTCCCCCTCCAGTTATCAGTCACAAGTTTCAAACCCTGGAATTTTTAAATCTCTAGGGGCCCATCTATGAACTTTCTAAAAAAAAAATTTTTTCTAAAAAAAGCCTATATTAATGTTACACAAATGCTCCCTAAACTTTGTTTTTAGTTTTTGAGGGTCCTGCCTACATATAGGAGTCCACATAGGCACCCCAACATGTACACAACCCCTCTTAATTCAAAAGACAATAACATTTTAATTTTAAATTCTTTATTGAAATAATTGAATTTACATTTATCAGTGATCTCTGTTTTGACACATATAGTTCTCGCAATTCTGGCAAAAACCACACCACACAAAAGACTTTCATAATCCCCTCCCTCTTCAAATTACCGCACCCATCACCAGGTCATATTTTAATATTTCCAAATTTTTCTTGAGCATTTGGTTAATCTGACCTACATACTTGATATATTTTATAAGGAATGCAAATTTAAAACTTGAATTGCCTCTTTTTTTTTTACTTTTATTGAGCAATTATAAAGCGTACACAGTTGCATAAAATTAGGTAATATACAGGTCCCAATAAAAAGAAAGTAGAATAACACATCCAGCTCACTTTTTAACTTAAATATGAATACAAAGAAAAGTAAAAGTTTAACCACCAGAACGTACAGTTTGTAGGAATCAGACAAACAGAATTGTCATAGAGCTGTCAGAGTATCCTAATAACAAAAGTATAGCTAATAATCCAGGCATCATAAATGAACCTTAAAAGTGATCCATTTTCCAAAATAGACCAACTTTTCACTCCAATTCTGAAAGTGACATGGCAAGCCAAATGTCAAAATATTTTGTGCAAACTGTCGTGAGCGAAACATGCAATAATTTAATGCCACAAATCTGGTGTAACAGCCTTCGTAAAATGTCCCCCTTAATCCTTAGGTCTCCTGGAGCAAGGCTACTGTACTTTCCATAGAGAAGTTCTTATTAATATATTGACAAATTTCAGATAAAGGGATAGTGACACTGTTCCAATATGTTCCTATAAGAGTCTTTGCCAAAACCAAAATGTGAAACGTTATAGTTCTGTCACTGGGAAGGGAGATCTTTGACCTCTAGGTGTAATAAGGCCAATGAGACATTCCTCTAATGAAACCCTACTTTACGCCAGTACAAATGTATGGGTATACAGGGCCAAAACTACACGTTGGATTCTTGCTTTAAGGGGTTGTTCAAGTTATCTTTGTTTTTTCAGTGATTTTTTGTTTATTTTTATTGATGACCTATCCTCAGGATAGGTCATCAATATCAGATTAGTGGGGATCCAACACCCGGGGGTGCTGGGTGTCGGATCCCCACCTATCTGATATTGATGACATAACCTGATGATAGGTCATCAATAAAAATAACTTGCACAACCCCTTTTAGGATTAGAACTTCTCCAACAAATGTCAGATGAAGTTGGGCCGATGACAGATAACAGCCGGGCGTCAATACCAGGAATATAGCAATTTTCTTGGCGTCTTCAAATGTGAGGGACATCTGGACTGAGATCTCCTGATGCTCAAGACAAGACGGTTTGTTAGTTATTAGAGTATCACAAATATACAATTTAAAGATCTCTTTAGTTGTTTTAGACAAATTATAAAAGGCCAGTTCAAAAGTAGACTTAGGCCTCATGCACATGACGGTTGTTTTGGTCCGCATCCGAGCCGCAGTTTTTGCGGCTTGGATGCAGACCCATTCACTTCAATGGGGCCACAAAAGATGCGGACAGCTGTCACGGCGGGGAGTGGGGGAAACCCCCCACTGTACAATATCAGTCACTGCTACGCCGGATAGCGGGGAACAAGGAGCAGGTCACCTTCTAACGCGACCCTGAAGATCTCCCTAAACTCCTAAAGCATGAGTCACCCCAGAAGGAAAGGGGGCTCATGCTCACCAACCTAGAACCCTAGGTATCCCTGCTATACCCTAAGCCTGAAGACAGGGCAGAGACCACCCATTTATCCTACACAATGGATGCATGGTGTCTCCAGAAGCCCAGCAGCTGGCCACCAACTAGACAGGGTTCACAGCCGAACGACAGGTAAGTAATAAAAGGCAACTGAACTTTTCACGGCCTTGTCTTTTTTTTCTTTAATATAAATGAAAACTTTTCATCCGATGTCTTCTATCCTGAATACTTGTAATGTGATGAACAAATTATATTGTATTTACGGTAATATGTCACTGTGGAAGATGTTGTATGCTTCAATTTTCAAATAAAAAATTTGTGAAATAGAAGGCAACTGAAAACCTAGGTTACCAGATCTTACCTGTCGCCGACGAGATGAACCGGAAACGCACTGTCTAGATGTTTGCTTAAACCCCTCCGGGAAAGCAACCCCCTTTCGGAGGAAACACACCACAACACAATAACCTCCAAACAAGACCCACACCATAACAACATACACCAGGTGGGAGAGGGGAAACAGAAACACGCTGGAGGGGACACACAGACAGAGCAAGTGCAACAATATAACAAATAAGGGTGGCTCACACAGACTAAAATATACAGCCAGGGAGCAGAGCTCCACCACAGACTGACAAGCAAAATCAAAACTGACCTCAGGTTCCACCACCCCAACATATAAGGAGGCCGAGGTCACACCCACCACACCTAGCAAACACACCTTAACCCCTGCACACCAGGATGGGAAGGGACACACAATTTAAAGGGGAAGTGTCAAAACATGCAAAAACAACATGTTGCCACCAGCAACAAGCATGCAAGGCAAAAGTGTCATGGTGCACAATACCAGACCATGACACAGCCGTGACACTCCCTCCCCTCAAAGCCCCCCCGAAAAAAATAATGGGGAATAAAAAAAAAGGTGCAAATTCTGTGTCAGCACATCCCTCAAAACTGCCGCCAGCATGCCAGGACCACCAACTAGGTCCCTGGCAGCCAGCCAGCCAACAAGCAGTAAGGAGAAAGGATACTGAACACAGCGTCCATCTCAGGCAGTTCACACTCTGGGCTGCAATCAGCAAGCATTCCCAACCAGCACACAGCCAGTACACCAAATGAATGCTGCCAGCAACCAGGCCAAGAGCAAGGAACTACTGAGAACGGAACGAGGGGACACACCAACACGGACAACGGTTAGCAAGGTGGCGGGGAAAAAGCCACCAACCGTGCCGTTAACGGTGAACCCCATGACGCTCTTCCTCTGGAGAACGCGCATGTATGCCGAAAACGGTAGGCAATACATGCTGCACCCTCTTACGAAGGAAACAAGACTGAGGAGCCTTTTTTTGTTATAATGTCGCAGCAGGGAGTGGGGGAAACCCCCCACCGTACAATATCAGTCACTGCTACACCGGATAGCAGGGAACAAGGAGAAGGTCACCTCCTAACGTGACCCTGAAGATCTCCCTAAACTCCTAATGCATGAGCCGCCTCAGAAGGTAAGGGGGCTCATGCTCACCAACCTAGAACCCTAGGTATCCCTGCTATGCCCTAAGCCTGAAGACAGGGCAGAGACCACCCATTCATCCTACACAACGGATGCATGGTGTCTCCAGAAGCCCAGCAGCTGGCCACCAACTAGACAGGGTTCACAGCCCAATGAAAGGTAAGTAACAAAAGGCAACAGACAACCTAGGTTACCAGAACTTACCTGTCGCCGACGAAATGAACCGGAAACGCACTGACAGACAGAGCAAGGGCAACAATATAACAAATATGGGTGGCTCACACAGACTAAAACATACAGCCAGGGAGCAGAGCTCCTACACAGACTGACAAGCAAAATCAAAACTGACCTCAGGTTCCACCACCCCAACATATAAGGAGGCCAGAGGTCACCCCCACCCCCAAGGGGTTCTTCAACCAAATATTCAAAATTGAATTAATACCTGATGCAAGCCAGTTCGCAATGTCAGTATCCTCAATCTCATAAAGTATTACTTTTAATAGTAAGTCAGGAAGCCTAAAAGGTATAATACACTTAGAGAATAAAATGCATTTCTATGACATCAGACCTGCACCGACAGGTCAGTAGGCGCGCCTCTGGCTTGGTATAATAAGCCAAATTGTGACATCTTAAGGGAATAGAGTTCTCAGCTGCTTTCTCAATATTTACCCAATGTTCTGAGGAGTCATTAGCTCTCCATAGCTTGGCCTGTTCTAATATTAATATGTAATAGTAAAAGGTCACTTGAGGCAGACCCAAACCTCCTTTAGAGACAGGACAATACAATGTGTTCACAACCACTTTAGGGCGAGACGATTTCCATTCAAAGTTGTTGAACAGAGTATGGTGTTTCCGGAGACGGCAGACTGAAAGTTGAATGGGAAGATTCCTAAACTTACATTGGATCTTGGGAAGCACCAACATCTGGACAACCCACTTAATAGGTCAGTGACTGAGCTCTCTTGCTAGAAACATAAGCGTCCTGTGCTGAACACATTGGCATTTTTAAGGGGCATTTTGTCTGTGTTATAGGGGTACTGTTGCTATCACAGTAGTGTTGAGGCTGTCAGTATACTAACTAGAGGAACTGTAGTCGTCACTGTTATGGGGACACTACAGTAGTCAATGCTATTGGGGCACAGTGGTTTTCGCAGTTATTAGGACAGAAATAGGGGTGTCTTGGGGGGTAATATGGCTCTCTTCTGAGCCGCAAGGCTGATTGCCAATAAAAAGACCATGTAGCTCTCACTATGAAAGGGGGTTCTTGTGGATGGCAACCATTATATGGGCATTGCTGCCATTCTGTGGGGGCCGTCATCTAAATAGGTCATCCAAATGTGCCCCTATTAATAGCGCCATTCAGAGTGCCTCCGTGAATAGTCATTGCTTAGTCAATGTTGGTGAAGGCCCCTGGGTAACTTATTTGGATACAATGATAATGCCCAGTATCTGTTTCATCAGTGGCATAATTAGAACTGACTGGAACCCACAGCAAATTTTTGAACGGGGCCCGTTCTTCCCCAGCATTCCACTTCATGCAACCCTGACTTCTGCGGCTAGTCAAAATAGCTCTCTCAAACCAGGCCAGGCCGTTGCTCTGTCCATTTCCTATATGTACTGTATATACTGTATGTCATGTCACTGTATATACTGTTGCTGTATATAATGTCATTGTATAATACTGTTGAGGGGGTCCTGAGCTCTTGGGCTCTTTCAGTCCTCTTCCCGGGCGGGACCCTTCTGAGTTAAGGCGCCATAGCAGCCGCTTCCTTCCCCTGCTTCCAATATAGCTATGCCCCTGTGTGTCATATAAGCTGACAATGAACATGATTACAATGCTGGCAGAGGCCACAAATATGACAGAATCTCCTGACAATCTAAGTGCCAGGGCAGTTCAGCTCTCGCCGATGACCGCAGATTCCGTCACAGAAAACTGTGTTTCCAGCAGTGTAAACTGCAATCAAAATGCCAACTGCTTCCCATTGACTTCAATGGGGAAAACGCCATCTTCACACACAGTGGCTTTTTTGCTGCTGGTGATTTTTAAATCCTATTCAGAAGCAGCATTTTACTTCTTTGAATGAAATTTTAGCTGTGTTCCCCACTGAAGTCAATAGGAAAGGGCCAAAGTAGCTAGCTTGTCCACCGCCAAAAACACGCTGCTCACAGAGACAGATCAGCTTCCCGATACTCCACTGTTGTTTACATGGCAGATTTTTCTCGTGTTAACATATCCTTACATTGGAGAAAACAGGATTTGGGCATAGTGGGGGAGATTTATCAAACTAGTTTAGCTGCCCATAAGAACCAATCAGATTCCCTGTTTCATTTTTTAGAGCTCCTTTGAAAAATAAAAGGTGGAATCTGATTGGTTGCTATAGGCAACTAAGCCATTTCTTCTTTACACCAGTTTGTTAAATCTCCCCCAGTGTATTTTTATCATGTCTAATACTTTTTCCCCTTGGAGATGAGTCAGGTGTGTCTGACAGCCACTTATCTCCATTTCCCAAGGCCACAATGATAAAGGTTCTGCACTGGGGAAATGTTTAATTGATGGGGACTCTTGGACAATCTGCGAGGACTGCTATGTGTCTTCCAAACCGCTGCCCTAGGACTAAGGCAAAGACTACACAGCGACATTAATGATAGTCGATCATGTTGCACTGTGACGTGTGACATACTGCGACGTGACAGAAACTCGGATGGATTTTTTGCGACTGTGTCTCAGTCGCATCATGTTGCAGTGCAACACCATTGACTATCATTATAAAAAATGTCACAGGACTTTTCTGTGACACATCACTGTGTAGCCCTAGCCTAAATGTGGCACAACACATGTTGAAGTGTAGTTGTACCACAGGAGGACATCAGCCTAAGGCCTCATGCACACGGCCGTTGTTTTGGTCCGCATCCGAGCCGCAGTTTTTGTGGCTCGGAAGCGGACCTATTCACTTCAATGGGCTCGCAAAAGATGCGGACAGCACTCCGTGTGCTGTCCGCATCCGTTGCTCCGTTCCCTGGCCCCGCAAAAACATGTCCTATTCTTGTCTGTTTTGCGGACAAGAATAGGCATTTTTACAATGGGCCGTCTGTTCCGTTAGTTACGGAAGGCACACGGGCGGCTTCCGTGTTTTGCGGACCGCAAAAAACTGAATGGTCGTGTGCATGTAGCCTAAGGCTACTTTCACACTAGCGTTTTGGCTTTCCATTTGTGAGATCCGTTCAGGGCTTTCAAAAGCGGTCCAAAACGGATTAGTTTTGCCTTAATGCATTCTGAATGGAAAAGGATCCGCTCAGAATGCATCAGTTTGCCTCCTTTCCGTCCTGGAGGGGACACCAAAATGCTGCCTGCAGCGTTTTGCTGTCCGCTCGACGAAACTGAGCCAAACAGATCCGTCCTGACACACAATGTAAGTCAATGGGGAAGGATCTGTTTTCTCTGACACCATAGAAAACGGATCCGTCTCCCATTGACTTTCAATAGAGTTCATGACAGATCAGTCTTGGCTATGTTACAGATAATACAAAGGGCTCAGTTCATGACGGATGCATGCGGTTGTATTATTGTAACGGATCCCGTTTTTGCAGATCCATGACCTCTGGGGACCCGCACCTACAAGGAGAATGGAGCAGGGAGAGCTGTGGCTGACGGACCCTCCAGCCACCAAGTGCTGCTCCCATACAAGTGAAAAACGCGATATCCTAGCTATATGCCCCCATTGTATGTGATGGTAAAACCCCTTTAAAATGCAATGTCTGTCCTATGAGCTGGTCACTGCTTTCCTATTGCATTTCCATGTACAACTTCTGCAATACAGCAGTATACCGAGCTACAGGACACACTTGGGGGGATCAGAGACATAGTATATGTAGTCTATTCCCCACATACTATAAAAGCTACGGGGACTTGGGTGTACTAATATGGCGCCCGCGACGTGCCGGAAGTGCACTATCTGCTTGGGGGAGGGCTCAGGTCACGGGGCCGGAAGTGGAGGCAGCGCAGGGAGAAGCAGCATTGGACAGCTTCCCCGGCGTGGGGACCGGGCTGTGATCTGCATGTGAAAGGGATCCCCGGAGCACAGAGCACGGCTGCTCGGGTAATGGACGCTGAGCGGGGGGCGAGCGGGCCGTGATGCCTGCCACTAATATACAGGCTACAGAAAGAGTCTCGGGCATCTTAGGGCCCGACGGTCGACGTCAGGGCCACACTCAGCACCTGGCATTAGCCTCTGTGGATCCCAGGCCCATTAGAAGGCCTGGCAGAGCACTGCATCCACAAGAGACCTGTATCCTGACATATGTCCGCCATCTGTTGGAGCACTAAAGCTCCCAGCCATCCCTGACAGGCGCCCCCTCCATATACAGGGTCCTATACAGCTGGGCTGGGTACCAGATATTACTGCCCACGCCCCGCTCCAGTGACAACCTGCTCAGCTCCAGCAAGTCTTTGTCTCTTGTGGGTGAAGTGCTGTACCAGGCCTTCTGATGGGCATAAGATTGCCAGATAGCACCACTGATTACGGGCACATGTGTCACAGACAGTGACCTGTTGGTAGGTTTGCCAGCTGTGGGCACTGGTTTGCTAATCAGACCCTTTATCCTGATCCTGGTATTGTTATATTGATATTTTGGATAAAATCTCATTTAATCCCATAAATGTGCAGGTCCAGGCCACTGATCGGAAGCCATTGAATTCCCTGTACAAGACACGGCCTTTACTGCCCCAAAAATCTGATCTTGTCTTTTAAATAAATGTTAGTGGATTCCGGCAACAAAATACCAGGGATGCGGGCAGCCGTGCTGCACAGGCATGTCTTATTTTAAGATGTCTGGCAGGCTGGGGCTAGGCTGATCCGGGCATGGGGGAAGGGCTGATAGCAAGGGTGTGACGACTAACTGGGGCCCATATCAAAATTTGGAATTGGCCCCTATTCTATCATAACTGCAATCGGCAGCAAGTGAGGACATTGACGGATTACAAATTCTATTTCTCCTCTCCATGCATGCCAGAATCCACTCCATCTCCAACATACCTCTGTGGAGGCATAAGGGCTGATTCACGTGTGTCAGGCTGACCACGGCTCCCCTGACCCCAACTGATGTGTCCCCTGCTGCTGATTGTCAGCTTTCTCCCTATAGACAGTATAGCAATGTCCATCATCTATGGGCAGTCATGAATCCAAGGCTTCCTATGCTTGCCACCAGTGAAACACTACGGCCCTGATTAGTGTTTGTTTTCCGATTGGCGTACAGGTTGGGGTTATTGGAGAAGCCCGCTATGGATTCCGCTACAACGGACCATAACGGAATTCTTTGACGACATGCACCACGGAAGCCTTTAAGAGGCATTCCGTCATAATAGAAGTCTGTGCTGGCCATAGACTTCTATTATGACGGAATGCAATACAGAATGACTCTTATAGGCTTCCGTGGCGCATGCCGTTATGGTCCGTGGTAGTGGAATCCATAGCGGGCTTCTCCAATAACCCCAACCTGTACGCCAATCTTAAAACACAAGTTCGCTTAACACTAGCCCTGATTTATCAAGACCGGCGTGTGCTGTGTTGGTCGTGATGAAGCTGCAGCGCCAGAGGAGGCACTTAATTTATGACACGGTGCAATCCTCGTCATAAACTAAATGCCTCCTCCCCAGCAGCCCATGTCCCAGACTGAAATCTGTGCCAGTTCGTAGCTGGCATACATTTCATTCATCATTTACCCCAGCTTCTGGCGCACTCTCTGTGTGGGGATGAATGATCCTTACTGATATTTTTATTTTTTACCCATATTTTTTTTACCGATTGTCTATAGCACATTCCTCAATGTGCTCCCACAAAAAACTGTATTATGTGCCATGTGAAAGGTTCTCTCGCTCCACTCTTTCGTGGGATATTCACTGGCACTTGTAAATGGGGCAGTCATTGGAAACACAATAATGGCTCCAATCCTCAGTCCTTGGGGTAAACCCATGCTGTTTGTGATGGGGATAGAGTTGTATTCTTTTCTTCGATTGCGCGGCTCATCAAAACAAATGAAACATGTCCTATACTTGTCTGTGAAAATCAGGACATGGCCCTATTGAAGTCTATGGATCAGCAAAAAAACTGAATGCAATCCGTTTTTTGCGGACATGCTGAACTGTCCGCAAAAAAACGGATCCGCATTTTTGCGGACAGCATACGGCCATCTGAATGAGCCCTTATCTGTATTTTATATGAATATCCCTCCACACACTATTGCTCTGTGTGAACACAAATTTAACATTGTAAGGGCTCATTCAGACGACCACACTGTTTTTGCGCAAAACACGGATGCCGCCCGTGTGCGTTCCGCAATTTACAGAACGGGCGGCCCATTATAGAAATACCTATTCTTGTCCGCAATTGTGGACGAGACTAGGACACGCTCTCTTTTTTGGCTGGGCCACGGAACGGAGCGACGCAAGGTGTGCTGTCCACATCTTTTGCGGCCCCATTAAAATCAATGGGTCTGCACCTGTTCCGCAAAATTGAGAACCTATTCATACAGTCGTGTGCATGGGCCCTAATCCTGACATCTATTTCCAGGGTCTTGGAGATGGCTAGTACAGCAACTGAAAATTCAGAGCCAGTCCAAGATTGTAAAGAAGTACGAATTCCCAAAGTGGATGGCGATTATCCACTCAAAGTACTTTACTGCGGAGGCAAGTATTTATTTCTAGCTTTTAGTTTAGAAAGTGTAATAAGACATAAAGGTAATGATGTTAAACATTTGAAGTGTGTAAATTGGGATTTACATCTATAATAGCATGTAGAATAAACTTCTGTGATTTGCCATTCACTGCTGCTGAAATTTGTCGCTGTTTGGTTGCCTTGACTATCAGCATCTTGGGGCATGCCGTGCAGATTTGGTGCATATACTGTAGGCTTTTGCTTCTGTTTAGGATACATTCCTAATTTTTGCTTTAAAGAAAATAAAAAAAATAATAAAATGCATGCCAAAAGAAAAACCCTATGAAAACACCCCAAATATGTGCTGAGTAAATGTGACCATATTGTTTCTATAGAAGAAGAATGTAAAATCAGTTGTAATCTTGCTTTTCCCAATATTAGCCTACACAAATATATAGTTGGTGGATACATTTATAATTGCAGTATTGGTTTTGTGTTAAAGGACATCTGTAGCAGATTTGTACCCACGAGACTGTCTGACCTGTTACATGTGCACTTGGCAGCTGAAGGCATCTGAGTTGGTCCCATGTTCATATGTTGCTGCATTTCTGGGGGAAATGATTGTTTTCATATATGCGAATGAGCCTCTAGGAGCAACGGGGGCGTTGCCATTACTCCTAGAGGCTCTGCTCTCTCTGCAACTGCTGCGCCCTCTGCACTTTGATTGACAGGACCAGGCTTGATGATGTTTACACTGCCGGGCGCTGTCAAAGTGCAGAGGGCGTGGCAGTTGCAGAGAGAGCAGAGCCTCTGGGTGTAAAGGCAATGCCCCCGTTGCTCCTAGAGGCTCATTTGCATATATTAAAACATCATATTTCTCAGCAATGCAGGCACATATGAACATGGGACCAACATGGATGTCTTCAGCTGCCAAGCGCACATGTAACAGGTCAGCCACTTTTATAGCTACAAATCTGCTGACAGATGCCCTTTAATAGAAAATGTGTTCCATGCTAGTAAATGTAATAAAATCATCCTATACTCGCCTGTTTTTTCCCCACCGTTACTGGTGCTGCCGCTCAGGTCACCTTCCTTCACCTTATTTGCAAGGCTGCAGTGGTGACATAGAAGTATAGGCAACATGACTGCTGCTTCCAGTCATCGGCCTCCGAGGTATGTGGCACGAAACTACTGAGGTCGGTGATGGGCTTCGACGGTCATGTGCCATGTACCTCTGCATCACGGCTGTAGTCTTGTGTACAAACACTGGGATGAGGACCGGAGCTGCGACGGGAAGAAACAGGTGAGTATAGGAGGATTATGCAATGACATTTAGGCATCATGCACATGACAATATGTATTTTGCAGTTTTTTTACGTGGATCCATTGACTTCAATGGGTCTGTGGTCCACTTTTTGCGGCCAAGCATAGGACATGTTCCATCTTTTTGCGGAACAGACATATGGATGTGGGAAGCACACGGATCATCAGTGTGCTTTCCACATATGTCCATTCCGCAGAAAGATGGAATAGGTCTGCAAAATGAAGACCATGAACCCGTTAATACTCAATGGATCTGCGAATGTCCCACAAGTCCAGTTGCGTGCATGAGCCCTTCCTCTCATGGGGCACACTTCAATTACCTCAGACAACCTCTTTAAACAACTTTGTAATATTGACTGAGTACTATCCATTACCACTGGTGATCAAATCTGACCAGTATGGCCATATATCTGCTGCTACTTTTGCGCTAGTTTCTGCTTGTTCTCCTATAGTGTACCTCCCGTAGAAATGTTACTATATTATCCATGGCTTTTTGTTAATTATGTGTTCTTTGTTCTACAAGTGTAATGGCGTCATATACTAACACTGTAAATTCTTGCCCCCCTACAGTGTGTTCACTGCCAACAGAGGTAAGATTTGTTTCATTCATAAAACAATGCAGTTATCATGGAGATGTAGGGTGACTGCTTTTCTTGTTATTTTTGGTCCTATTTTTTTTATTTTATTAACCCCTTAAGGCCTAGTTCACACGAACGTGTGTGATCCGTGGCCGTTTTGCGGCCCGCAATACACGGCCACAGTTCCGTGTGCATTCCGCATCACGGATGCGGACCCATAAACTTTAATGGGTTCGCAAATCCGGAATAGCGGAACGGCCGCACGGAACGGGACCCCTCGGAAGCACTACGGAGTGTTTCCGTCGGGTTGCGTCCCGTACTTCCGTTCCTCAAAAAGATAGAACATGTCCTATCTTTTTGCAGAACGGGCGGACCGCGGACCCATTAAAGTGAATGGGTCTGCGATCCGATGCGGCTGACCTACGGCCGGCGATCGTGCATTGCGGCCCGCAATTTGCGGGCCGCTGCACAGGCACGGGTCACACACGTTCGTGTGAACTCAGCCTAAGGGGAATGTCCTCAGAAAATGACCTATTGTTTAAATCACATTTATATGTTTCATTTTCTATGTCAATATATATTTAAATAATAACCATAAAGGCTGTCTTCGCATTGGCCACTAAGGCCTCTTTCACACTTGCGTTGTCCGGATCCGGCGTGTACTCCACTTGCCGGAATTACACTCCGGATCCGGAAAAACGCAAGTGTACTGAAAGCATTTGAAGACGGAACCGTCTTCCAAATGCTTTCAGTGTTACTATGGCACCCAGGACGCTATTAAAGTCCTGGTTGCCATAGTAGGAGCGGGGAGCGGGGGAGCAGTATACTTACAGTCCGTGCGGCTCCCGGGGCGCTCCAGAGTGATGTCAGAGCGCCCCATGCGCATGGATGACGTGATCCATGCGATCACGTGATCCATGCGCTTGGGGCGCCCTGACGTCACTCTGGAGCGCCCGGGGAGCCGCACGGACGGTAAGTATGCTGCTCCCCCGCTCCCCGCTACACTTACCATGGCTGTCAGGACTTTAGCGTCCCGGCAGCCATGGTAACCACTCTGAAAAAGCTAAATGTCGGCTCCGGCAATGCGCCGAAACGACGTTTAGCTTAAGGCCGGATCCGGATCAATGCCTTCCAATGGGCATTAATTCCGGATCCGGCCTTGCGGCAAGTGTTCCGGATTTTTGGCCGGAGCAAAAAGCGCAGCATGCTGCGGTATTTTCTCCGGCCAACAAACGTTCCGTACCGGAACTGAAGACATCCTGATGCATCCTGAACGGATTTCTCTCCATTCAGAATGCATTAGGATAATCCTGATCAGGATTCTTCCGGCATAGAGCCCCGACGACGGAACTCTATGCCGGAAGACAATAACGCAGGTGTGAAAGAGCCCTAAGTCTAATAATAGGCATCACTTCTTGGTCTGTACAGTTACTGCAGTTCTCATTCTAATCCTGCCAGGATCCTCCATTCACAATAGGTGATTGTCAAATTTTACCTATTCTTTCCTCATACAATGACCCCTGTAAAGTCACAGATCATGCCTAGAAAACTCTCTCGTAGAAGTCAATGAGGTCCCCCCCCTGACCATTGTGTCTATGGCCCATTAGGCTGCCGTAAAGCAATTTTCTTAATGCTTTCTAATAAAAACTACAGTTCGTCCCTCAAAAAACAAGCCCTCATACAGCTCTATGGGCGGAAATATAAAAAAGTTGTCAGAATCGTGTTTATTTTTCAAATTAACCCCACAAATAATTGACAAATAATTTTTTTCCCCCCATTTTCCAGTAAAACCGACGTGGTAAATTAAATGATGCCCTTAAAAAAAAAAAAATACAACTTATCCTGACAAAAAATAAGCCCTCATATGGCTATATGAACAGACAATTTAAAAAGTTATGGCTAACAAAAAATGGGAAATAATGAAAGAGTTTGTTCTGATAGGACAACCACTTTAAAAATGATCAATTGAACATTCCCAAAAAATACGGTGTGTATATATATATATATATATATATATATATATATATAATATATATATATATAGTAACTCAAAAATGGTGACGTGCCATTAGGGATATGCTGTACCATTAGATAGAGTCTATCCTCGCTACCTCTCACTCACACTTCGGTATTTTGTTTCAGTACTGTGAATACATGCCTGATGTGCCAAAGTGCAGGCAATGGCTAGAGAAGAATTTCCCAAACGAATTTGCTAAACTTACATTAGGTAAGTGAAATGTGCTTATTTTTCCCAATCTTATGCCATTTATTTCTCCATCGGTCTCTTAGAGAAGCTAAAGAATGATGTTGGAAACTGTTTTGCCTTATGTGTACTGTGCTATTCTTTTATATACTCCTTTACTCACTGTTTTGCTGCCTTGCTTTGCAAAATAGCAGACAGAGGATCCTGGTTGTACTCGCATATACTGCAGTTGTCTTTGGCTGGCTTACAATGCATTCGGAAAATCATTGGACCCTATCACTTTTTTCATATTTTGTTATCTTATGGTCTTGTGCTAATATAAATCAAGTTTCCCCCCAACAATCTGCACTTAGCACTCCATTAAGAGAAAACAGAATTTTAGATATTTTTTTTTTTTTGCAAATTTATTTAAAAGGAAAGCTAAAATTTTGCACAGACTTAAAGGGAATCTGTCACCTGGTTTGAGCATATTAAAGTGTTACTACTGCCATGTACAATAAAATACCTTATTTTTTTTGCTGTAGTCTTAATTTTTGGTTTCATTAGCGATAAAATCCACTTTTATGTTATGCAAATAAGTGTCCAAGATGCCCAGAGGGGCATTATTATCCTGATTTGGAGCCCAGTAACTCCCCAGTACAGTGCCCAGCCCGCCTTCCTTTAGAGCCCAAGCACGCCTCTTCCAGCCTAAGTAACTGCCCACACCCGAACTCTTTGCCTACATATATTGGCCCTGCCTTCTGGTGTTGCCCCATTTGGACCCACCTACAACATGGAGCCACTTTTAGTTTTTTTTCAGCTGCTGGGACAGGGAGAGTGGTCAGGGTTGAGGGTAAGCTGAATGGAGCAATTTTATGCACTTATATAGCGCTACTATATTCTGCAGCGCTTTACAGACATTAGCATCCTACTGTCCCCAATGAGGCTCACAATCTAAGGTCCCCAGATGTTGCCCTTGGTCGGATTTGAACCTAGGACCCTAGCGCTGCTAGGCACCAGTGCTAACCTCTGAGCCCCCCTGCCACCCATGTTTCTTAATGAAAACTTGATCCAGACTGCTCTGGACCTCCGACTGGGGCCGAAGGTTCACCTTCCAACAAATGTCGTGGCAGAATTTATGTATGATCCGTAAACAAGGGATCTAACCAGGTTGTCTGCAATACTCCAGATATTAAAATTGTCTAGAGGTAAAAGGCGAAAACATGACTCATGATGGTGTTTGAGTCTTCCTCCATCTCTTCCAAATCCAAACAGCGGAAGACTCTCTCTTTATTAGCCAAGCCCTGGGTTTCACCCTTACAACCTAAAATACAAATGAGCCAATAGGAATATGACAATATGCATCTGGACGCAATTAGGATACTCCAGCGCAGGGAAATCAAAACAGAGGAATTCCTTGTCTAGATACTTGACGTCCCATCTAGCTTTTGTCCAAATATTGCAACCCAGGTATATCCAAGATTTAATTATGTTTAAAATATTCCTACTATATCACAAGCGCACACAGCCTGGATAACAAAGGAGTGACTTAGGGAGAACTCTGAATGTCTGAGTTGCCCAGTCAGTGCCCTGATTTGAACTTAAACATCTCTGAAAATGACTGACTGTCCCCATCCGACTTGACAAAGCTTGAGGATCTACAGAGAAGAATGGTAGAAAATCCCAAAATCCAGATGTGCAAACCTTGTGGAATCATTCCCTCGGAGGCTGTAATCGCTGCCAAATGTGCTTCAAGTGCTGAATAAAGGGTCTGAATACTTATGTCAATGCAAGATTTTAGTTTTTCCTTTTCAATAATTTAACGTACCTCATAATTGTCATCATGATGTATTGAGTGCAGAATGATGGTGGAAAACTAGAATTTTATTGTAGTACAGGCCTCAACATATATACAATATGTGAAAAAAGTGAAAGTCTGTACCTCTTTTTCTCTGTGACTTTATAGTTTTTATATACTGTAAGTCCGTGTTACTTATTATAGTCATTTCTTTTTTAAAGGAAGCTCCCCTCAACAGGAAATTTCTGGTGAGGGGTCAGGTCCAATTGGTGAAGAGGAGGAGAAGAAAAAACAAAAAAGAGGTATAGCAAACATTTTTAATTTGGGAAAACTATGTTTTCTTTGTCATCGGTTAAAAAAATCAAGTCAAAATACTTGGAATTATACACACCACGCCCTTGGAATCATCCAAGTGAAAAAGCTCTTAAGCCTTCTATGCTGGGAAATAGTCTAAGTGTGCACAGGGCCTTACTCACCACCTTTATGACAATATATTAAGAATATGTCCCACCAGTGTCTCTAGGTGCGCTTTACTTTAATACTTGGTCTTGGATGTCCACATCTCATCCACTACACAGTGGTGCAGATAGATCTGACACTCCTAGTTCCACTTTAAAAGGTAAATGGAGAATAGAAACGTAGAGCAGAACATCCAGCAACGATCAAGTGAAGTAGTCTTTATTCTATATACTCCCAAGGGAGTCCGTAAGCTTGTCAAATAAAATCACAGGACGCTAAATCTTCACACCTGACCCTGGGTTTTGCCTATCTGGCGGTTACTTCCAGAAGTGGAATACCCAGCATGGCTGACAAAAAAACCCTCAGATATATCTGTCCAGTAAGGCCTCATGCACACGGCCGTGTTCCGCGGCCGAGAGTGGTCCGTGGTAACCCGGCCGGGATTCCTGCTGACAGCAGGAGCGCACGGCGTCATTGGTTGCTATGACGCCGTGCGCTTCATGCCGCCGCTGCTGTACAGTGATACACTGGTATGATCAATACCAGTGTATCACTGTACAGCAGCGGCGGCATGGACCCCGGCCGGGTTACCATGGACCGCTCTCTGCTGCGGAACACGGCCGTGTGCATGAGGCCTAATAATGTAAAACAGGAAAGACCCACAACTTGTGTTAGTCACAGAAGAGCCTCTGAGACATCTAGGCCCTGCAGTCTTACTCGCTTGATGCAAGCATATTGATATTAGATTGCAATGATGTCTGATTTATTGTTTTATACAGCAAAGGTTTTGTTAGATGATGAGCCTCCAGTAGTGAAGTTTTAGCATTCTGGTGGGCACTCTGTGTGTGTGCTATAGTGTACTGTGCAGAAGTTATCAGGGGAGTGACTAAGTTCTCTCTCCACCCTAAAAATGTCCAGATGAGGCTACTTTCACACTGGCGTTTCTGGGTCCGCTTGTGAGATCTGTTTCAGGGCTCTCACAAAGTTTGGTCCCAATTCATTCTGAATGGATAAGGATCCGTTCAGAATGCATCCGTTTGGTTGTATTTGGTCTCCGTTCCACTTTTGAGGCGGACACCAAAACGCTGCTTGCAGCATTTTGGTGTCTGCCTGACTATGCAGAGCCAAACGGATCCATCCTGACTTACAATGTAAGTCAATTGGCATGGGTCCATTTTCACTGACACAATATGGTGCAATTGAAAACGGATCCGTCCCCCATTGTCTTTCAATGTAGGTCAGGACGGATCCGTTTTGACTTGGACTTTTTTTTTTTTGGTTGAGAATAATGCAAACGGATCCGTTCTGAACGGACACAAGCGTTTGCATTATCAGTGCGGATCCGTCTGTGCAGATACAAGACGGAGCCGCAGGTGTGAAAGTAGCCTTACTGTGCGTGATGGCACCCATAGTTCTACACCAGGCATGCGCACCCGGCGGCCCTCCAGCTGTTACATGCCTACAGCTATTAGGGCATGTTGGTAATTTTAGTTTTGCAACAGCTGGAAGGCCGCAGATTGAGCATCCCTGTTCTGCACCATGAGTACTTATAACACTGGCAATTGGAAATGATTTTTCATAGGGGTTAGTTGAGATGTTTCTGCACCTTATGTCCAGTAATCAGGTTACATGTAGGCTAATCTTATAAAGCCACACTTTAAAGCGTTGTCTTGCTTCTAAAATGTATTTTAGGGTGGTAGGAAATCGTTAAAAAAAAAAAAAACTATTTATACTTTCCAAATTGAGCACGGCTCTGGGGGTCCCTGCAGCCTCCTGGGATCATCGCTGCATGTCACATACCATGGCAATGACTTGCTATCCACTCTGCATAAAATTTATTAACTATTTTGAACATTCAAAAATGAATGTTACTTGGGTGACAATCATTGGAGCATAAGAGTATGTCCACATAAGACACCTATGCTTTAGATTTTCTGCCAAGATCTTTACAGTAGCAGCAAAGTGGATGGAAATCCCAGCCACAAGCTGTGGAAAATTGTGCAGAAAATGAACTGTGGTGCGGATTGGTAATGCGCAGCATTTCAGTATGTTCCATAGGTTGCAGTGCGTGGGGCAAAATCTACTGCAAATCTGCAACCAAATTCTGTGGCAAGTCTGAAACTGATATTTTCTATTGCAAACCACGTCCCATGTAGACATACCCTAAAGGCGGCCATAAACATTAGCACTAAGCTGGCCGGCAGATGTTCGGGGCGAGCGGGTAGAAGGATCAACATGGCTTATTCCCACCTCTCCATTGAAGAAGACATATCAGTGTGGGACTTTTTTTTTTTTGGGGGGGGGGGGGGGGGGATAGCTGTTTACTCAAAAGTGATCTAAGGTGTATGGCCACTTTAAAAGGGATTTTCTGCTAAAATAAAAAAAATTTAAGTGCCCCTTAAAATAGAAGATTCCTACTTTCCTGCTACATGCCGATCTGGTCCTCCATGTTGGTCTCATCTCTTGCTCCTAGCACTGTTTACATATGGCTGGCTATGGGCATGGCTTTAGCCAATTACTGACCTCAGCGGTGATGTGGGCACTAGCAGCATGTCACCGCTGAAACCAGTCATTGGAGTGGTGCTTGTGACCATAGCCAGCTGGATGGAGACAGCGTGGTTGGTGGTGGAGGACCAGAGCGGCGTGTTGCAGGTAAGTATGATTCTTCTGTTTCAGGGGGCAGGCCGCGGGCACTTGATATGCTGTAATTATTACCGGAACACCCCTTCTAATGTAATTAAACACACTGATACAAAGAATAATCACAAGTAATAAAAATGGCACACCATTCTATTGAATGGATTTAGGTCACATTCTTATTGTATACATTTGATTTAGTGATTTGTACTTTTGCAGGAGGAAGAGGTCAGATTAAACAGAAGAAAAAGACTGTACCTCAAAAGGTTTCAATAGCCAAAATCCCCAGGGCAAAGAAGAAATACGTAACAAGGGTATGCGGGCTAGCGACATTTGGTGAGTTAGAGAATCCCATGTTTGGCATCCGGCGTCTCATGCAGATTCTTGGACGTCTTACCGATTTGACCGTGATCATTTGTATTTGCAGAAATTGATCTCAAGGAAGCACAAAGATTCTTTGCTCAGAAATTCTCCTGCGGTGCCTCAGTGACAGGAGAAGATGAAATTATTATTCAGGGAGACTTCACAGATGATATTATTGATGTAATCCAGGAAAAGTGGCCAGAGGTAACCTGTACCGAAAATGTAATCTCCTCTCATTGTGATTTACTGATGAAAAGTCCACCTAAATGTTAAAAATTCTGGATCAAAGAATATTATTGCCAAAGGCATATAGAACTTTATTTTGACCCCCTATGACAGAAACCGTCGTAAAAAAAGTTCAATTGTTTTGGTTAACTTGCCTCACAAAAAGAGTAATATATATATATATATATATATATATATATATATATATATATATATATATATCTCTATTTTACACACACACAATGCACAACTACCTCTACCAGATACGACAACAAATCCAGGATAATATACTGTAAGAATAAAAAAAAAACATGGCGGCACTCACAAAAAATGAGTGAAAAGAAAAACACTTTTCACCCCTGTGGTCGCAACTAGGGATGAGCGAACTTGTCTTTCAAGTTTGGAGTATCAGGTTCGGGTTATGTAAGAATTCAGTTATGGATTCGGGTACCACGGACCATAACTAAGGGTCCATTCACACGTCCGCATCCCAATTTTGCGGAAGGGGGTGTGGACCCATTTTCAATTGCCGTTGCGCTGCCCTGCAAAAAAATTGGAGCATGTCCTATTCTTGTCCGCAGCCACGGACAAGAATAGGCATTTCTATCATAGTGCTGGCCATGAGCGGTCCACAAAATGCAGAACGCACATGGCTGGTGTCTGTTTCGCAGTTACGCAATTTGCGGGCCGCAAAACCGTTGTGAACGTGTGAATGGACCCTTATGGTCCGTGGTAGCAGAATCCATAACAGAATTCTTAGATTCTCATTATCTCATTTATCAAACTGGTGTAAAGTAGAACTGGCTTAGTTGCCCATAGCAACCAATCAGATTCCACCTTTCATCTATCACAGATTCATTGTAAATTGTAAGGAGTCTGGTTGCTATGGGCAAGTAAGCCAGTTCAACTTTACACCAGTATTGATAAATCTCCCCTGCTGTGTACTTCTATGTGTACACATCATTGTGTGTCGTCACACTACTAATCTGTGTGGGAAAAGTGACCACTCACTGTGCGGACTGCACACAATACTGTATTCAGAAGAGAGAGCATGATGCGACCATGTGAGAGCTGTCAGTAATGAGATCTATATCCTGCTAATAACGCCATGGTTCTGACTGTAGATATCTGCACTAACGTTATCAGCAGAAATATCTATTGTGTCTACAAATAGTGGACTTTCTACAGAATGGAAAGAGAGAAATAAACCTGCTGATTACAGGCTGTAGCACACTGTAAGACTCACCATGTTGTGGATTGGAATGAAATCTTACTACTAAGTTACTTGGTAGTTCCAGCAGCCTATATGTAAGTGGCTGCTAGCTGTGCTGTGTAACAGGATGTGAGGGTGGGACAGCAGAGCTTGTGCTGGTGCATGTGAAATCAACAGGAACGCCCGCAGATTCTCACAGGAGATGATAGCACTGAGTAAAAATCATGTCAGAGAATTTCTGTTAGCATGTGAAGCAAAGCTGATACCAGTAAACAAATAAGTGCAATTTTATTATGTGCTGCATAACTGTTAGATATGGGTTTATTGATTTGTAGTGCACAAAGGTGTAGATACCCTTTAACCACCTCAGCCCCCCTAGCTTAAACACCCTTAAAGACCAGGCCACCTTTTACACTTCTGACCTACACTACTTTCACGGTTTATTGCTCGGTCATGCAACTTACCACCCAAATGAATTTTACCTCCTTTTTCTTCTCACTAATAGAGCTTTCATTTGGTGGTATTTCATTGCTGCTGACATTTTTACTTTTTTTGTTATTAATCGAAATTTAACGATTTTTTTGCAAAAAAATGACATTTTTCACTTTCAGTTGTAAAATTTTGCAAAAAAAACGACATCCATATATAAATTTTTCTCTAAATTTATTGTTCTACATGTCTTTGATAAAAAAAAAATGTTTGGGTAAAAAAAAAAATGGTTTGGGTAAATGTTATAGGGCCAGATTTATCATTAGCTCAGGTCAGAATAATGGAGTGAAAAAGTCCCCAAAAAAGTCCCAAACGCTAAAACTGCGCACAAATTTGCGACTTTTTTTTGCTCTGCACTATGCTCGCCAGTTTTCTGAAAGTGGGCGTGTTTTCTTATGTAAATGAATCTCTAGACAGATTTACTATTGGGACTATTTAAAAAGTCGCAAAAAAGTCGCAATTTCACTCCAGTGAGGACCATGCTTATCTTATGAGACTTTTTAATAGAACATGTGACTTTTTCATAAAAACGTGCGACTTTTTCGTAAAGATGTGCGACTTTTGTAAAGCTGCTTACTGACGGATAAACTGCTACCGTCAAACCACATTTATTACAGTCTTAAAGGGCCGATCATAAATCTGACTTGGCTAAAACTGACTTTAGCCATATCTGAAAGTGGAGTGAGCTGTCAGTCATGATAAATCTGGCCCATTGCGTTTACAAACTATGGTACAAAAATGTGAATTTCCGCTTTTTGAAGCAGCTCTGACTTTCTGAGCACCTGTCATGTTTCCTGAGGTTCTACAATGGCCAGACAGTACAAACACCCCACAAATGACCCCATTTCAGAAAGTAGACACCCTAAGGTATTCGCTGATGGGCATAGTGAGTTCATAGAACTTTTTATTTTATGTCACAAGTTAGCGGAAAATGATGATTATTTTTTATTTTTTTTTTCTTACAAAGTCTCATATTCCACTAACTTGTGACAAAAAATAAAAACTTCCATGAACTCACTATGCCCATCACGAAATACCTTGGGGTGTCTTCTTTCCAAAATGGGGTCACTTGTGGGGTAGTTATACTGCCCTGGCATTTTAGGGGCCCAAATGCGTGCGAAGTAGTTTGAAATCGAAATCTGTAAAAAAATGGCCGGTGAAATCCGAAAGGTGCTCTTTGGAATGTGGGCCCCTTTGCCCACTTAGGCTGCAAAAAAGTGTCACACATGTGGTATTGCCGTACTCAGGAGAAGTTGGGCAATGTGTTTTGGGATGTCATTTTACATATACCCAATGCTGGCTGAGATAAATATCTCGGTCAAATGCCAACTTTGTATAAAAAAATTGGAAAAGTTGTCTTTTGCCCAACTTCTCCTGAGTACGGTGATACCACATGTGTGACACTTTTTTGCAGCCTAGGTGGGCAAAGGGGCCCACATTCCAAAGAGCACCTTTTGGATTTCACCGGCCATTTTTTACAGATTTTGATTTCAAACCACTTCTCACGCATTCGGGCCCCTAAAATGCCAGGGCAGTATAACTACCCCACAAGTGACCCCATTTTGGAAAGAAGACACCCCAAGATATTTCGTGATGGGCATAGTGAGTTCATGGAAGTTTTTATTTTTTGTCACAAGTTAGTGGATTATGAGACTTTGTAAGAAAAAAAAAAAAAAAATCCTAATTTTCCGCTAACTTGTGACAAAAAATAAAAAATTCTAGGAACTCGCCATGCCCCTCACGGAATACCTTGGGGTGTCTTCTTTCCAAAATGGGGTCACTTGTGGGGTAGTTATACTGCCCTGGCATTCTAGGGGCCCTAATGTGTGGTAAGTAGGTAAATGACCTGTGAAATCCTAAAGGTGCTCTTTGGAATGTGGGCCCCTTTGCCCACCTAGGCTGCAAAAAAGTGTCACACATGTGGTATCGCCGTACTCAGGAGAAGTTGGGCAATGTGTTTTGGGGTGTCATTGTACATATACCCATGCTGGGTGAGAGAAATATCTCGGCAAAAGACAACTTTTCCCATTTTTTTTTTATACAAAGTTGGCATTTGACCAAGATATTTATCTCACCCATCATGGGTATATGTAAAATGACACCCCAAAACACATTGCCCAACTTCTCCTGAGTACGGCGAAACCACATGTGTGACACTTTTTTGCAGCCTAGATGCGCAATGGGGCCCAAATTCCTTTTAGGAGGGCATTTTTAGACATTTGGATCCCAGACTTCTTCTCACGCTTTAGGGCCCCTAAAATGCCAGGGCAGTATAAATACCCCACATGTGACCCCATTTTGGAAAGAAGACACCCCAAGGTATTCAATGAGGGGCATGGCGAGTTCATAGAATTTTTTATTTTTTTGGCACAAGTTAGCAGAAATTGATATTTTTTTTTTTTCCTCAAAATCTCCTTTTCCGCTAACTTGGGACAAAAATTTCAATCTTTCATGGACTCAATATGCCCCTCACGGAATACCTTGGGGTGTCTTCTTTCCAAAATGGGGTCACGTGTGGTATGCCCTGGCATTCTAGGGGCCCTAAATCGTGAGAAGAAGTCTGGAATATAAATGTCTAAAAAAATTTACGCATTTGGATTCCGTGAGGGGTATGGGGAGTTCATGTGAGATTTAATTTTTTTACATAAGTTAGTGGAATATGAGACTTTAAGAAAAAAAATAAAAAATTTCCGCTAAATTGGGCCAAAAAAGTCTGAATGGAGCCTTACAGGGGGGTGATCAGGGAGTCTATATGGGGTGATCACCCCCCTGTCATTGATCACCCCCCTATGAGGCTCCATTCAGATGTCCGTATGTGTTTTGCGGATCCGATCCATGTATCAGTGGATCCGTAAAAATCATATGGACGTCTGAATGGAGCCTTACAAGGGGGTGATCAATGACAGGGGGGTGATCAATGACAGGGGGGTGATCAGGGAGTCTATATGGGGTGATCAGGGGTGATCTAGGGTGAATAAGGGGTTAATAAGTGACAGGGGGGGGGGTGTAGTGTAGTGGTGTTTGGTGCTACATATTACTGAGCTACCTGTGTCCTCTGGTGGTCGATCCAAACAAAAGGGACCACCAGAGGACCAGGTAGCAGGCATATTAGATGCTGTTATCAAAACAGCGTCTAATATACCTGTTAGGGGTTAAAAAAATCACATCTCCAGCCTGCCAGCGAATGATCGCCGCTGGCAGGCTGGAGATCCACTCGCTTACCTTCCGATCCTGTGAACGTGCGCGCGCGCGTTCACAGGAAATCTCGCGTCTCGCGAGATGACGCGTATATGTGTGACTGTGCGCAGGGCTGCCGCCTCCGGAACGAGATCCTGCGTTAGGCGGTCCGGAGGCGGTTAAAGAAGCACTCCAACAAAAATATATCCTCCGACCTGTTAGAAAGGCACATAATGTAATCTGTAGTGAAGGTAATCTTACCAGTGACTGTATTTGTGAGTTATAACCTCCCTTCTAATCCTTAGCTGTGTCACTCCTCCAACTGACACGGGACAGGAAGTCAGTTTCTTCTCTATTCATTCCTATGAGACTGATATTGAATGCCGATAGGAATACATAGAGAAACTGACTTCCTGTCTACACATAAGGTGAGGTGTTATTTAAAGAGTCACAGTGCTGGTCATATGATGATCAGAAGGGAGGTTATAACTCACAAATACAGTCACTGGTAAGATGATTACCTTCACTACAGTTTAAATCCTGTACCGTCCGTTCTCGGGTAAGAGAATAAAAAAAAAATTGTGGGAGTGCTTCTTTAAAGAGACTTTCCGGGACTTTTATACTGATTGGTTGGGGTCTGACACCCGGGACCCTGCAGATTACCTGTTTGAGAAGGCATTGGCAATTGCAGTAGCACCACAGCCTTCTTATAACTTAGCCTAGGCCATGTGCCATCATGTTCATTGGTCACATAGCCTTGGCGCAGCTGAGCCCCATTTACAGCTCTACTGTGAGCACCACTGCCTTCTCAAACAGCTGATTGGTGGGGATCCTGGTTGTCGGAACCCACTGACCAAATACTAATCTATTTAGACAATAAAAAAAATTGTTGTGAGGGTGGACATATCCTTACAGAGAAAATAAAAAATTCTGCAAGGTTTTCTAATCCTTTTCCTGTACCAGTGATTGATCCCTGAGAGCTGATCTCACAATCCATCTATCATCTCTAAAGTTTATTACATGTGCAATCTTTTATTTTTTGTGTCAGCATTTGAGGCAAGAAGACCTTCTAAAAGGACCTCATCAGTAAATCTCTCTCTCTCATTGACAGGTTGATGATGACAGCATTGATGATCTCGGAGAGGTGAAGAAGTAACATAACATCGTGCCTGTAATGTCCTAGACTATATAGCCAAAGTGAGAGGATTCTCAGAGCTTTGTGTGTCCTCGGTCAAGCTGCACCACCTTGTTACACCACTGTAGATGCTACTTTTTGGTTTTATTATTAAATGCAAAACTTAAAGTAACCAGTTCGCTCATGCAAGCGCATGATATGTGTTTAGAGTAATAAAAATGGTTTTGGTCATTAGTAGCTTGCCTCTTCATTGTCGAGGGCCTGGGTCATGATCTGCTGCTCTGTATTATTTTCTAACATAGAACATCTTTATCAGATGTTTTTGGTCTGTGGAGAGAAACCGGAAAACCATAAACTTTTGCTAGTAGCCTAGTCTCAATCAAACACATGTATCCAGCGCACGGCAGACTAGGCAGTGTATAGACTGTGTGTATGTAGGCTAATGGATAGTCCTTTCTATATGATTTATATATTGTAGTGTGGAGCAGATAAAAAGAAATGTGCGCCCCTTCTGTAGAGTAGAAACACAAATACAAGGAGGTATGTAATACATCAAGTTTTTGAATTTGACAATTTCCCAATTGACAATTTCCCATTGCTGCCATCCTAATGGTACCACTTCTTGCTCTGGAGCAGTCAATGGCCGGGAATGCGACTCAACCAATCAATGGCTACAGCAATGACCTACTTCAGCCAGTGATTGCTGTGTATCCCTAGCATGATATTTTAAAGGGGTTTTCCATAGGGTGACCACTGTCATAACCCCCAAAAGGTGGACACCATACCCAGGAAAGTGGGTTGACTTTATAACACACAGAACGGAAACTGTAATCTGTATGCCAGTGTCAGAGGACATTACAAGGAGGAGGTTTGAGGAGAGGACTACAATGCCCAGCATGTCCATGTTATGGGATATCTGAGAACAATTCATAGAGTATAAGTAGAGTGGACTACAACTTCCAAGCTTTCTGAGGCTCACCACTTCTCCACTGCTGAAATCTGCCCCCACCTGATCTGATCACATGACTGTGATATCATCACAGGTAGGTCCTTACCACTTCTCTCCACTGCTGAGCTCTGGGCCCTCCTGATCACATGACACTGATATTATTACAGGTCCTTGAGCTTTCGCATTGTAGAAGATTACAGTGCCTGCGTCGTGGCACCCGTCCCCCCTTCATAATCCCAAACATTTTTGGTAATTTATAAAGACAATTTTTTTTTTTTTAGGTCTGGGAAATGGAGGACGTATGGTCGCACTAGTTTTCCAGCGCAAAAAAAATGCAGTAAAAAAATAAAAAAAAAAAAATGCATGGTCTCCTTACAGAAACATGGTTCATGTGCTTCCACACTAACCATGGCTTGTCTGAGCTCAGGGGCCGGCTGGGAACTTAAAGTAGCCCTGTAAAAAAACAAAAAGTTCCCCTATGTTGTAGGTGGGTTCAAATTGACAGGAGGCAGGACAATAGTAATAGGCGGCGGCCAACCGAAGTAGGCGGGGCCAGAAATATGGCCCAGCAGAACCTAATACCACAGTGCAGTACAAAATCCTGCTGCAGTGTTCAACTGTATCTTAGTCCTGAGGATGGCGATGATACAGTTGAATTCAAGAAGATACCTGATGCTTCTAGCATTATTTAATGCTGAGAGTATCAGATTAAAGGTCCATTCACACGTGTAAATGTTTTGCGATCCGCAAAACCCGGATACTGGGCGTGTGCTTTCTGCATTAGAAGTGCCTATTCTTGTCCGGTATTGCACACAAGACTAGGACATGCTCTCTTATTTGCGGGGCTGCGGAACGCAACTACGGATGCGAACAGCACACTGTGTGCTGTCAGCATCTTTTGCGGCCCCATTGAAATGAGTGGGTCCGCACCCATTCTGCAAAGCGGACCCAGAACTACGGATATGTGAATGGACCCTTACCCTGCTGGTGGCCGTGAGAAGGGCTTAGGCTGGCCCCTTGGGCATCGGCCCACCGAAAAATTTCCCTGTGAAGTCTATGGCTAGTCCACCCCTGTGTGAGCCGAACTCCAGCTCAGGTCTACTGTCCCATACTGAAAAGATGTTAGTACCGGACAGTAGACCTGTGGTCAGGCAGGCACTCACCGTAGCACACAGCACTGTGATGCAGTGAGTTTGGCTAAGACAGGGATCAGCAATAGAGATGAGCGAACTTCTGTTTTAAGTTCGGCGTCTAAAGTTCGGCTTCCGGTTAGCGGAGGATCCCGATATGGATTCCGAATTCCGTTGTGGTCCGTGGTAGCGGAATCAATAATGACCATTATTGAGTCCGCTACCACGGACCACAACGGAATTCGGAATCCATATCGGGATCCTCCGCTAACCGGAAGCTGAACTTTAGACGCCGAACTTAAAACAGAAGTTCGCTCATCTCTAATCAGCAACCTACAGCACTCCAGCTGCTCTCAAACTGCAACTCCCAGAATGCTCTATTCACTTTTAGGGCTCTTTCACACGAGCGTTTCCCTAGCAGGAATCACGCTCCATGTGAGAGAGGGATCATGCATCTGGACTTAGGAAGCACACAGCATTATCATGATTGGTAATGCTGTGTGCCTCTGCCTGACCTTTCTGTAACAGAATCATAGTGACAGCTTTATGCCTGTATGATTCTGTTACAGAAAGGTCACGCAGAGGCACACAGCATTATAAATTATGATAATGCCGTGTGCTTCTGTAGTCCAGACCGCACGATCCCTCTCTCATGCGGAGCGTGATTCCCGCAAGGGACACGCTCGTGTGAAAGAGCCCTTATATGAGAGCTAGAAGAGCAGCTGAGCATGTTTGCATGCCGGGTGTGCCGAAGATTGCTGATCCTTGGGCTAAGATAAGCTGCCGTTGGTCCTGGAAATGCGGTTGTCACAAGGACCATGCTTCACAGAACAGTCGTGGGCTAGTGTAGTTTTCACCCCAGGAGCACAGACTGCCGGAGGTGCAGGGGCTATCAAAGACCGGCTTTAAGAATGACCCCCACTGCGTGCAGAAAATGCCAAAAAAACCGCAGGTGTCCAAAAAATGCCCGCGGTTATTCTGGTGGTTTTTACTAGTAAAAAAACACGAATGACAAATCCATGTGTGTAAGGACCCTAAGACTTTTTTTTTGTTTTGGGTGATTTTCTACTGCCATTTTTTAGGTAAAAAAAAAAAATGCTAGCTCCAGGTGTTGCTAAGGGTACTTTCACACCAGCGTTTTTCTTTTCCGGCGCTGAGTTCCGTCCTAGGGGCTCAAATCCAGAAAAGAACTGATCAGTTTTATCCTAATACATTCTGAATGGAGAGTAATCCGTTCAGGATGCATCGGGATGTCTACAGTTCAGTCTTTTTGACTGATCAGGCTTTTCAGAAAACCGTAGCATGTTGTATTTTTACCTCCGGCCAAAAATCCGGAACACCGGATCCGGTCTTTTTCCCATTGACTTGCATTAACGCCGGATCCGGCGCTGTGTGTTCAGTCAAACCGGATCCGGCTTTTGCATGTTAAACCCGAAAAATGTGAAAAAAAGTTAGTCCATAAATGGCGGATCTGTTTTTTCCAATGCATGTTTTCATTGTGATCAAAATCCTGATCAGGATTCAAATGTAGTCCGTTTTCACACGGTTTTCCGGATCCGGCGGGCAGTTCCGGTGTCGGAATTGAATGCTGGATTTTAAAGTAGCCTATGAAGTCTATAGGAAATATTAAAGGCAGGACAAACAAGTGTCTTTTTTACACAAGCAGTGCGCCGCCCACCCCTCCCATGGCATTTCTGCACATCCATTACTTTGCCCTGCAATGTGTGTGGTGTTTTTTAATGCTGTGTTTGCTTGGTGTCTTTTACCATTATATTGTTCCTACACTGCTCTAAAGAAGAAGTGACATCAGAGGGGAGGGGGTTTAGGAATACTTACTTTTCTATATAAAACCCCATTAAATACATCAGGTGTTGAAATCAAAACTGGTGTAAAGTAGAACTGGCTTAGTTGCCCATAGCAACCAATCAGATTCCACATTTCATTTTTCAGAGCTCTTTTGGAAAATAGAAGGTGGAATCTGATTGGTTTCTATGGGCAACTAAGCCAGTTTTACTACACAGACCAGTTTTTATAAATCGCCTCCACTATTTAGGACCAAAAAAAACCACCATCACAAAATACATAGCGTGGCAGCACCCTAAATGGATTATAAAAAGCTTTACATCTTTCCTCTTCAGTTTGACAAAACAAAAACAGCACAAAGTGAACAAACACATCATATGGAAGCACCTTTTTCTAACATAACACCGAGAAATGTGCACAAGAGACACCATTCATTCTCTATATGCCTAGGAAAGGTCATAACAATACTTGACATCATTTCCGTGCAGTTGGCCGAGCTGCCAGCAGAGGGCGCTACAATGTCGCGTTAATGATGGATCACATCTCGCGAGACTTGGTTTAAAGTTGGACGTGATTTCGCGTTAGTATTAGTACAGGAATTGGAGCGGTAGGGTTTGCAGGTAAGTGTAGGATACGTTATGGGGGCGGGGTAGACTCTGTATCGTCATGGTGCTGCATGTGAACATGCACCATTACCTGCCGCATGCGTTATGTGATAGTACCATGCGTTAGTAGTCACTGGCTGTACGGCACCGGACAGATTGGTGTCTGCAGTGGGTCCAGGTTCTGCTCATTGATGAAATGCTAGCCCCAATCTTTGTCTGTTCTCTTCTCACAGTGTGTCCCTGTGGTGATGCGGCCCAGTCCTCATGAACTTCTCAGATTCCACCCCGAAGGTACAGAGATCCTACCTAAATCTAATAGAAAGTGATGTGACCGCCGGAAAAGCTGAATTCGCTGGGATTGTCTCTGAAAATTTGGAACTATTCCGGCAGTTTTGGCAACTATGCAATGCACTGGGGCCATAAATCACTATTGTCACTGGTCCTCACTTGTGATGTCGATGCATGCGCCATATTGCTTGAAGCGTCACGTAACAGAATAGGTGAAATAAATCTTGGCTGTTCATGTTGGTCTGTGAGGTGTGGAGGAGACCCCCTGGGTACTGTTGGGACTTCCATAAAGAAGAGGACCTTTCATCGCTCCTGACATGCCTGTTTAATAGCTTCATGCATTCCCCATGTAATAATAATTCTGGAGCATCTATTATGTCTGTATGTTGTGTCATTCCTTTATTATTTCTGCTAGAAGTTATGAATGAATTGCTAGCAGTCTGCAGTAAGGGTACAGAGGGTGGTAACAAGTTGGTGTGGGGTGGGGGGGGGGGGGACCTGCACAGTCTGAAAATGGCAGCACTGATTGGATAGAGGTTTGTGCAGGGACACCCCCCCCAACTGGTTACCACCCTCTGTGCCCTTACTGAAGGCTAATAGCAATTCATTCATAACTTCTAGCAGAAATAATAAAGGAATGACACGACATACAGACATAAGAATAGAGGCTCCAGAATTATTACATGGGGAAGGCATAAAGCTATTAAACAGACATGTCAGGAGTGGTGAAGGGTCCTCTTTAAAAATCTTGGACAAGAACTCCAATGGCCTAAAGTAAAAATAATTAGGCCTCATGCACACGACTAAATCTGTTTTGCGGTACACAAATCGCAGATCTGCAAAATACACATGTGGTCTGCGTGCCATTCACTTTTCTTTTTTTTTTTTGCAGACCCATTGACTTCAATGGGTCCATGATCCCTGAGCTTTCCGCATCCATATGTCTGTTCCACAAAGTGATAGAACATCCTATACGTGGCTGCAAAATGTGGACCAAATGAGGATGCATCATGGACTGTATTCGTATTTTGCTGATCAGCAATTTCCGTGGGCCCCAATGTCAAAATACCTATTATTGTCCACAAAACGGACAGGAATAGGGTATGTTCTATTATTTTTTTTATTGTTTGTGGGGTGTATATACGGGTGCGGACAGCACATAGTGTGTTGTCGGCATTTTGTGTGGCTTCTTTGACATGTATAGGTATATAATATATATCCAATCCACCAAAAAAAAAGTGGAACATATGTGGAAAAAAATATATGGTTGTGTGCATGATGCCTTAATACTAACTCCTTTCTGCAGCGCTGGTCCAGTCCTCCTGCCACTGCTCTTTTACAAAATACATAACCAATCTCTGTCCTTAAAGGGACATATCCCCTTCTTCCTCCAGTCAGCCCCTGACATGAGCTCCGATGGTCTCCCATGCCCTGCTCTGGATTGTGCAGGGCAAGGGCTTTTTTGTTTACATTTTTACACTGCTAGGCGGAGGCTTCCACCTAGCAGTGTTCCCAGTGACATCATCAGCACTAATGGGCAGGCTTTAGCGCTGCCCTAGCCGTTTTACAGGCTTGGGCAGCGCTAAAGCCCGCCCATTAGTGCCGGTGACATCACCGGGAACACTGTTAGGTCCGACTACCAGAGACCTGGTACATCACCGGATCTAATGAAGAAAATCAATTTTCTTGCGCAATTCAGCACAATCGAGGGAGAGCATCAGAGCATAAAATGCTCCAATGCTCATGTCAGAGGGGCTGAGTAGGGGAAGAAGGTGTTATGTCCGGGTACAGCTCTGAGCCTGGACAACCCCTTTAATGGTTTAACGCTGAGTACAATGACTAGCTGCAGCGGTGACTTGCCATATGCTTGCACGTCACAGTGGTATGCAGGGGTACGGTATGTTGAAGTGAACTTCCGCATATGGGCCGCCAAAAACGGTACGATACAGATTTTTTTTTTCCGTGTGCATGAGCCCTTAGGCTAGTTTTACACTATTGCTTAGAATCCGGAAGCTGAAGTGCCGCTGTCCTGACATATTAACTATAATGGGGACTGGCGGAGATCTGGCCACAACCAGGCAAATATGCTGAGAATCGGCTGGACGATAACTGCTGCGCGCACAATGGGGGTCATTTATTAAAGGACTTGCTAATATTTTAGTTGTAAAAAAAGTCCCTTATTCGACCAGCTGTGCAACAGTATTTAGTTCCACCGCCAGTTTAACGTTGTTAGGCAGAACAGGGGCCCCAGCAAAAAGATTTAAGCCTGGAAGCAGGCATAATGTTGGTGAAAAGCCAGGGGATAGTCGTTTTTTCACGCCAGGCACACCATAGGACATGTTCTGTATTTTTTGTGGAAGGGATGTGGACTGCGTGTATCAAATTGCTCCTTGTGGGTTTCCTCCCACAATCTAAAAACGCACCCTGGGGTTAATTGGTTTTCTATAAAATTGTCCTAGTGTTCATGACAAATTTTTTTGATTTTGGAGCCCATTGTGACTGATGTGAATGGTAACAGTCTTGTTACAGCGCTATAATACGTTGGCCTTAGTGGCGTTCACATCACCGTTTAGTTTTCCGTTGTTTTCATCTGTATTTTGAGCATCCGTTATACAAATTTTGCATCTGATTTTGTCACTTTCGTCTGTGGACTTTTTCTCCTGTCAAAAATAAAGAATCTCAGACAGAACTGAAAATACAGTATTGTACTCATCTCTGCGCCTTCACTCAAAATACAGGATCAAAATTGATTTATCTTTTTGTTCTTCTGATGGATCAGAACGGAAAACTAAGGCTACTTTCACACTCGCGTTTGGTGCGCATCCGTCATGGATCTGCACAGACGGATCCGCACCGATAATACAACTGCATGCATCCGTTCAGAACGGATACGTTTGTATTATCTTTAACATAGCCAAAACGGGTCCGTCTTAAACACCATTGAAAATCAATGGGGACGGATCCGTTTTCTATTGTGCCAGATTGTGTCAGTGAAAACGGATCCCTCCCCATTGACTTACATTGTGTGTCAGGACAGATCTGTTTGCCTCCACATCGTCAGGTGGACACCAAATTGGTGCAAGCAGCGTTTTGGTGTCCGCCTCCAAAGCGGAATGGAGGCAGGACGGAGCCAAACTGATGCATTTTGAGCAGATCCTCATCCATTCAGAATGCATTGGGGAGCCCTGAAACGGATCTCGCAAACGGAAACCAAAACGCCAGTGTGAAAGTGGTGATGTGAACCCGGCCTATGGTACGCTAGGGATATAAAAAGTAATAATAGATGGCATAATTCACAATCTAGCACGCACTTCTCATGAGGTTGTCAGCAGCAGTGACAACGTGCTGTACTCAGACAGTATAGACTTCTATAATATGCACAGGATTTCAGTCTCATGTTCTGTTACTTTTTGTCTGCTCTCTCTCAAGTTTGTTTCTACAGATCTTGAAAATTCTACAATTCAGAAGCAAAGGAAGGAGCTACAACTATTGATCGCCGAGCTTAAAGATAGAGACAAGGAGCTAAATGATATGGTGTCAGCGCATCAGAGGCAGCTGATCGCTTGGGAGAATGATAGACAGCATGTTCTCAGGCTGGAAAGTATGGATCCCAAGGCTTTTGTACCAATGTCTCTTCATACACAGTAGGGAACTATTTATCACTCACTCTCGAAAGCTGGCCCATGTCAATGTGCCTCTGATCAACCAATGAGCAAATGCTTGTTTATTAGGTGATCGCATCTTTTATACAGCAGAGAATCATTGGTCTGTTCCTGATAATTGCCTGGGCGTTGGCTCATATAAAAGAGTCTCTATACACATGAAAGAACCTGAAAATGATATAAACAAGCTGACGTATTTGTCTCATAGACTCTGCTTATAACAAGCTGTTTTAGGCTAAGTTCACACAGTATATGTTATGGAATAACACTTAAAGGCTATGTACACCTTTGGGGGCATTTTTTTTAAAATTATTGCATTGTACTCTCATTTTGAGCTAAAAAAAAAACATTTTTTAATTGGTCTTTATTACAAATATGAAGCCCTTTTTTCTGTACATATCTTAGATGCTCTAGTAGCAGCCTGTGGATTTTCTGTCTTTTCCGACAGTTAGGGAGTTATCTCTGCTCTCTGACATTATAAACACTCATTACGGATTATAAACACTCAAGGCTTCTTTCACACTAGCGTTTTTTGCGGATCCGTCATGGATCTGCAAAAACGCTTCCGTTACAATAATATAACCGCATGCATCCGTTATGAACGGATCCGGTTGTATTATATCTTCTATAGCCATGACGAATCCGTCTTGAACACCATTGAAAGTCAATGGGGGACTGATCCGTTTTCTATTGTGCCGTTTGGCTCAGTTTCATCAGACGGACATCAAAACGCTGCAGGCAGCGTTTTGGTGTCCGCCTCCAGAGCGGAATGGTGACTGAACGGAGGCAAACTGATGCATTCTGAGTGGATCCTTATCCATTCAGAATGCATTAGGGCAAAACTGATCCGTTTTAGACCGCTTGTGAGATCCCTGAATGGATCTCAGAAACGGAAAGCCAAAACGCTATTGTGAAAGTAGCCTTAGAATGTGGCTTAAATAAGTGTTTATGACCTCTTAGGCCTCTTTCACACGGGCGTCATGTTTTTGGCCCGGATAAGATGCGGGTGCGTTGCGGGAAAATGCCCGATTTTTCCATGCGAGTGCAAAACACTGTAATGCGTTTTGCATGCGCGTGACAAAAATCGACATGTTTGGTACCCAGACCCGAACCCGGACTTCTTCACAGAAGTTCGGGTTTGGGTTAGGTGTTGTGTAGATTTTATTTTTTTCACTTATAACATGGTTATAAGGGAAAATAATAGCATTCTTAATACAGAATGCATAGTACAATAGGGCTGGAGGGGTTAAAAAATAAATAAAAAGATATTTAACTCACCTTAATCTACTTGCTCGCGCAGCCTGGCTTCTCTTCTGTCTTCTTCTTTGAGGAATAGGACCTTTGATGACGTCACTGTGCTCATCACATGATCCATCTCCATGGTGATAGATCATGTGACGGACCATGTGATGACCGCAGTGACATCACCACAGGTCCTTTTCCTGTGCACAGCAAAGATGACGTTTTTTTTTAACCCCTCCAGCCCTATTGTACTATGCATTCTGTATTAAGAATGCTATTATTTTCCCTTATAACCATGTTATAAGGGAAAATAATAATGATCGGGTCCCCACCCTGATCGTCTCCTAGCAACCGTGCGTGAAAATCGCACCGCATCCGCACTTGCTTGCGGATGCTTGCGATTTTCACACAGCCCCATTCACTTCTATGGGGCCTGCGTTGCGTGGAAAACGCACAAAGAGGAGCATGCTGTGATTTTCATGCAACGCACAAGTGATGTGTGAAAATCACCGCTTATGTGCACAGCCCCATAGAAATGAATGGGTCCGGATTCAGTGCGGGTGCAATGCGTTTACCTCACGCATTGCACCCGCGTGGAAATCTCGCCCGTGTGAAAGGGGACTTAGGCCCCTTTCACACGAGCGAGTTTTCTGCACGGGTGCAATGCGTGACGTGAACGCATAGCACCCGCACTAAATCCTGACCCATTAATTTCAATGGGTCTGTGTACATGAGCGTTTTTTTTTCACGCATCAGTTCTGCATTGCGTGAAAAACGCAGCATGTTCTATATTTATATATTTTCACGCATCCCTGGCCCCATAGAAGCAAATGGGGCTGCGTGAAAAACTCATTGCATCCGCAAGCAGGTGTGGATGAAATGTGTTTTTCACGGATGGTTGCTAGGAGATGTTGTTTGTAAACCTTCCGTTTTTTATCACGCGCGTAAAAAATGCATCAAAACGCATTGCAACCGCGCTGAAAAAACTGAACGCAATCGCAGACAAAACTGATTGAACTTGCTTGCAAAGTGGTGCGAGTTTCACTGAACGCATCCGGACCTAATCTGTCACGCTCGTGTTAAAGGGGCCTTAGTAGTTTAGAGATGAGGGTTATTAGATGATGGTACAAAGTGAAAGTACCAGTCACACAATTAGAAAACCAGTTAACCCTTTGTTACAGATCTCAATATTTTTAATAAAGACCAAGTTTGTACAGCAAGTTTGCATATCCTGTGTGATTTTAAGGGCTCTTTCACACTTGCGTTGTTGTGTTCCGGCATAGAGTTCCGTCGTCGGGGCTCTATGCCGGAAGAATCCTGATCATGATTATCCCCGGAACGGAACGTTTTTTGGCCGGAGAAAATACTGCAGCATGCTGCGCTTTTTGCTCCGGTCAAAAATTCTGAACACTTGCCGCAAGGCCGGATCCGGAATTAATGCCCATTGAAAGGCATTAATCCGGATTCGGCCTTAAGCTAAACGTCGTTTCGGCGCATTACCGGATCCGACGTTTAGCTTTTTCTGAATGGTTACCATGGCTGCCAGGACGCTAAAGTCCTGGTTGCCATGGTAAAGTGTAGTGGGGAGCGGGGGAGCAGTATACTTACCGTCCGTGCGGCTCCCGGGGCGCTTCAGAGTGACGTCAGGGCGCCCCACACGCATGGATGACGTGTTGCATGGATCACGTCATCCATGCGCATGGGGCGCTCTGACGTCATTGTGGAGCGCCCCGGGAGCCGCACGGACGGGAAGTATACTGCTCCCCCGCTCCCCACTACTACTATGGCAACCAGGACTTTAATAGCGTCCTTGGTGCCATAGTAACACTGAATGCATTTTGAAGACGGATCCGTCTTCAAATGCTTTCAGTTCACTTGCGGTGTTACGGATCCGGCGGGCACTTCCGGCAAATGGAGTGCACGACGGATCCGGACAACGCAAGTGTGAAAGAGGCCTAAGACCTACCCCATGCCTCTTAACAATGCAGATTTCTCCTCGCTTTGGTTCCTCTTCTCTGGAGGATGCAGTCTCATACAAACAGATACAGATGGAGAAAACTGCATCAGCACCCCTTTTACAGGTGTATTACACAACAAACAAAATATGGCGGCCACCAGTATGACGTCGATAAACCTGGGTCACAGGGGAATATGTCCCCCAGAAATACAGTATACTGACGTATAATGTCTCTCCCGCTAAGATATAATGAAGTATTGTACTCATCTCTGCGCCTTCACTAACATTTGGGTCAGCTTGAGAAAGACAGAATGACCTTACCCTGTGTGTGGTGTGGTTACTTACTTTAGATGAACTTCAAAGAAGGAATGAAGTAATCAGATCAGTAACTAAAAGGATAAAATTACTGGAAACACAACAGCAGTATCGAAAAACGACATTGGAAAATACCCAACAGCAACTTCAGGAAGTGTGTCTCAAAGCTTCAGAAGCAAACAACCATTGTCAAGACTTGGAGGTAAGTTTAACCCCTTAAGTACCGGGCCCATTTTTGGTTGTGCATTTTTGTTTTTCGTTTCCACACGTTCCAATAGCCATAACGTTTTTAATTTTCCATTCATATAGCCATATGAGGGCTTATTTTTTGTGGGGTAAGTTGTGTTTTTTAAGGGCACCATTTAATTTACCATGTCTGTTATTGGAAAACAGGAAAAAAAAACTTTGTGAGGTTAAATTGCAAAAAAACCACAACTACGCTAAGGTTTTTGATATTTTGACATCACGTGACGTTTGACATGACATGACGTTCTTTTTCCGCGGCTCAATATGAATACAGAGCTATATCAAACTTGTATACTTTTTTTTACTACTTAAAAATAAAAACCTTTGAAAAAATCTACATTTTCTTTGCATCGCCATTTTCTGACATAATTTTTTTTATATTTCCATCCACAGAGCTGTATGAGGGCTTGTTTTTCGTAGGATGAACTGTAGTTTTTATTGGGACTATTTTTTTGATCACTGTTGTTCAATTTTTTTGGGGGGGGACAGGTGACTAAAAATAGGTGTTCACCGCACAAGAATTTTGTTTAACATTTCCGGACGCTGTAATACTTGATATGTATATTATTTTTATTGTTAATATATTTTTATATGTAAAATAGGTAAAGGTGGGTGATTTAAACTTTTAATGTTTTTTTATTTTAAACCCCCTTAGGGGGCTAGAACCTGGAATCTTTTGATCCCTCATCCTATTCACCCTAATAAAGATTTATTAGGGTGAATAGGATTTTCACATGCTCCCTGCTGCACTGTGCTTTGTGCACACAGCAGCAGGGAGCTTACCATGGCAGGCCTGGAAGGCTACACAAGCATCCAGGCTGCCATGGTAACTGATCGTAGTAGGGATTGACTGATATTGATTTTTTTATTTTTTTTTAGAGCCTGTGAACTTTCAGGCCGATAACTTATACCGATATTCTGTGCATTTTCGTTTTTGAAAAAAAAATAAAAAAATTCTGTTATGGCGTTCACCACAGGAGATTTATATTTTTTATATTTTAATAGTTTGGACTTTTTGGACGTGGCAATATGTGATATGTTTATTTATTGTTTATATAGAACCTAGGATCTTTTAATCCCTTGTCCTATTCACCCTGATAGAGCTCTATTAGGGTGAATAGGATCTTACACTCTCCCTGCTGCCCTGGGCTTCAGTAGCGTCCTGGCTGCCATGGTAACCGAATGGAGCCCCAGGATTACACTGCTGGGGCTCTGATCACAACTGCCACTGCACCACAAATGAAGATGAGGCGAGGGGACCCTGTGGCCACTGCCACCAATGATTTTAATACTGGGAGTTGGGGGGGAGGGTGCACTGCGCCACCAATTACTTTAATACTTCGGGGGAGTAGGGGGGCGCACTGCGCCACCAATGTTTTTAATACTGGGGAGGGCGCAGTGCGCTACTAATGATAATTAACGTTTAATACAGGAGGCGAGTGTGTTGGTGCAGAATCACATAGCCGGCACCCTGCCTCTGACTGGGAGCTGCGATCAGCGGCAGCAGTTAACCCCTCAGGTGCGGCACCTTAGGGGTTAACTGCCGCTGAACGCAGCTTCCTGTCATATAGGCTGTTCTTTGATAGCGCGCTGGACGCATTATCGGCAAGGTTAGATACAGATAACTTAGAAAATCATGAATATCGCCTGATAACATCGGTAAATCCGATAATTGGTCGATCGCTAGATCGAAGCCCTGCGATTTCACTGTGGGGGCTCCGATCGGAAGGCAGAGGGAGCTTCATCCCTCTCTCTTGCCTCACCGGTGCCTGCTATCGGTGAGAGGTTAAATTACGGGGTTCACCGGGATCGCTGTTCCCCGTCATTGCGACTGGGTGCTTGCTGTATGATACAGCTGGCACACACCACGTATGGAGAGGGTTCACTGCAGCAGCCCGCTCCATACATTAACTCAACCACCGATGCCGTACGGGTACGTCATGGTGGTTGAAGGGGTTAAAGGCTATAGACACCTCTGACATGGTAAAGATGATTCTTAGAGGTGGCCTTGTGCAAAAAAAAAAAAGTAGCACTAACTTTCAGGCTGCAATTTCTTTCCTTCCTTAACTTTCAAACTCCTTGAAATTCAGTTTGCAACCTGTTTCCAGTTTCAGATCTTTCTCATAGATATGTCCCTTCCAGCAATACATGCTGGATCTGTGTGTCCAGGATGCTGCTGACTTCGCTACCTTTTTTGTATCGACATAGCTTCATTCCTGTAGTGATACAACCCATGAAGGATCTCTTCTCATTTGTACTGACTGGTGGTGCTGTTTTGATGTGAGTGTCCTGCTTTCTCTCTACTCGTGTACACAGCCTGTACTATTTCCCCCTCTCAAACTGCCTGTTGACTGGCTGTGCATTCAATCCTATCTACAACTGTATGAGCTGCCTTCCTCTCATGCTTTTCCCCCCTCTCCATCCTCTGATCTGCTGTGTGCAACACAGAGCATAAGCTACTGAGAACAGAATGATCAATCAGACCATGTAGAAAGGGGGCTGTGAAATGTAAATGCACAGTAGCAGGATAGAAGAGATTTTACTGTAATGTAGTTCAACTTCTGGACTTGGTAATGATGTTATTTCTAATTGCCTAAAAGTCTGCACTTATTTGAACTGCATTAATAGGAAAAGAATCAAAGTTTGAATGATTCCGTTTTGGAGTTGTCTGCCCAGGTGGGACGATTAAAGGCCAGAGAACAGGAGCTTTCCACTTTACTGAGGCTGAAGGTAATGTTCTATTCCTGCTAACCAATATTTATTAATTATTTTTTAATTGGTTTTCAAAAGAGTTGATGCTGATACATTACAGTGGTCAGTAGCGGGGCAAACCAAATGAGTGCATAGACTATGCATGGCATGAAGACATCAGCTAACATGGTCTTACTGCAGACAGGACAAATGGGGAGGCTCCTGCTGCAGCCAGTTATTGTACAGCCAGACACAGGATTTGACAAGAAGGAAGACGTGGGTGATCTCCTAGGACACATAGGGCTGTCAGATACACCGACAGATTATCTGACCAATTTCTGACCAATCATTGGTGTGCATAACAAAATATCTGTGTGTGTAAACTGCCATCTGACCAATGATTAGTCAGAAAATCTGTTGGTGTAATGCAGCCCATAGAGAATATTGCATTATATATTACTTTGAGTTAAAGTATACCTCCAGTTATAAACAAGATTTTATAAATGAATAGTACGGGTGAATCTAACTTTGTAAGATACATGAATAAATATTTTTTTCCTCATGGGCTTCTCAGGCTGCTTTCCTCCTCTTTCCATTCCCTCACTCTCTTATCTCTAGTAGTTCCCTTCTCCAGCCTCACACACAAATCTATGGAGAGAGGAGGAGGGATGAGGGCTGTAAGGGAATGGGGCATGGGTAAGTAGGGAAAGTGGTGGAGTGAGATTGCAGCAATGTGCCTAGTTGGTATATGCCCCCCTACCACCATGCACCTGTAACCAACCTTTATTACAGACTGTTTATTACTGTTGATTGATTCACAAACTTCTAAGGCCCCTTGCATATGAGCATTCCTCCCGCAGAGAGTCCGCATCACACACCCGGTCTGAACTCCCATGCTGCCAGTGTTATCCAATACATTCCAGAACTGTAAGGGTTACATAGCATCATAAATCAATATAATGCTATGTGAATCCCATCAGTGCTGGGTCAGGCCGGGAGCTGCGATGCGGACTCGCTGCGGGAGGAACGCTCGTCTGCAAGGGGCCTAACAGTAATAATGGAGAAATTGCAAGTAGTAACTAAGACAGACATGTCAGGAGAGGTAAAGGGGTTGTTGACGTTCCAACCAATTAGAGTAATTAAAAATAGTTTTACTTTCCATCGTGAACCTCCTCCATTCCAGCGTCATCACTCCATCCTCCCTGTTTGGCCTTATCTTCCTCAGTGAAGTGGTGACGTGCCTGTAAACTGTACTTGATCTCTACAGCCAATGACTGGGCTGAGCAATCTTTTGCTGTATATTGCGGAGACCAGAGATTGCCTGCAGCAATCACGTGCGGTATACAGGCACATCGATGCTGTAGCCAAAGGTTGTTGGCTATGTTATCCCGGTAAGATGACCGACAACTTGGCATAACCTAATGGATCCATTATTCATGATTGGAATCCGCCTGGCAAAGGCAGTGTCCTTCGTGCAATGGATGCTGTGCCGCATTTTAGCTTCTCTCAACAACAGCAATAACACTGATGTGAACAGGACCTTGCTATACCAGGTTTGATCTATTTTCATGAAAAAAAAAAAAAGAATAAAACTCTACTGGGAGATGCACGTACATGTCAGTGGTACATTAAAATAATTTTATTATTAACAAGTTGCCCAGTGAAGTGTTTTGCTTGTTGTCCTATCCAAGCAATATGCAATTTTGTTTTCTAGGACAAGGATATTGTAGAAGCGACCAATCACATCTCAGAGTTCACTTCTCGATTTAAAGACCTGGAAGCAGCATTACGTGAGACAAGACACAGAGAAACTTCAGCTATGAAAGAAATGCAAGGGCTGAAGATCAGAATAAAATGCTTGAAGACTGAACTTGATAAGCTGAAAGGTATGAGATTTTTTTCCCTCATCTCTGAGAGCCACAGAATTGAACAATTCTTGCAATGTCAGCACAAGGTCCGTTTCGATCTGTGTAAACCATGCTGTGGACCTTCTACCTCCATGGTGTATTTTCACCTTCTGGGAGCAAAAAACTGTGTTTTTGTAATTTAATTGAAATAAGCATGTGAGGGTACAGCACATGTTCAGGTTTCCTGATGCAGTTTTGAAAATAAAACCCAGGAGGGAATTTAAAAACTAGATTTTTGTACTCTCCGTAAAATCTGTTTCTCTTCTGTTCATTGGGGGACACAGGCCTTGACCATGGGTATAGCTGTTGCCGCTAGGAGGCGACCCTAAGCACACAAAGTGTAAGCTCCTCCGCTTTAGCTATATCCCTTCCTGCAGGGACCAAGCTAATCAGTTTAGTGCAAAAGCAGTAGGAGAAGCCAGACATAAGAAAATCACATTATGTGCAAACCCAGAACCCCACAGGCCCATAAATAAAAAACTGGTTGGGAGCTGTGTCCCCCAATGAACGGAAGAGAAACAGATTTTACGGTGAGTACAAAAATCTAGTTTTCTTATTTGTCTCATTGGGGGACACAGGCATTGACATGGGACGTTCCAGAGCAGTCCCTGGGGGTGGGCATAACTACAATCCCCCTGCCAATCAGAGAACCGCTGTTTGCAAAACTCTACGCTCCAAAGATGTGTCAGAAGATGCAAAGGGGTGCACCCTGTAAAACTTAGAAAAAGTATGCAAAGACGACCAGGTTGCCGCCTTGCACACCTGAAGGGCCGAAGCCCCGTGATGCACCGCCCAAGAAGCTCCCACTGCCTGAGCCGAATGAGCAGTCACCTGGAAGGCCGGGGCCCGGTCCTTAACGCGGTACGCTTCCACAATAGCCAAACAAATCCATGTGGAAATGGAAGTCTTTGACGCTGCCAGCCCTCGTCTCGGCCCCTCTGGAATCACGAACAGGAAATCCGTCCGCCTGAAAGATGCCGTCTGGGACAAATAGATACGCACTGCACACACCAGGTCCAGATTATGGAGCGACTGTTCTCGAGGATGAGACTGGTCCGGACAAATGGAAGGAAGAATAATCTCCTCATTTAGATGGAATGTCGACACCACCTTCGGCAAGAAGGATTGCACAGGGCGAAGGACCACCTTATCCTGATGGAGGATCAGGAAGAGCGACCAACATGACAGAGCCGCGAGTTCCGACACTCTACAGATAGAAGTAATTGCAACCGAAAAAGCCACCTTATAAGACAGGAAGCGCAGCGACACTTGCTGCAAAGGTTCAAACGAAGAAGATTTGAGAGCGTTGAGCACTAGATTAGGATCCCAAGGATCCAATAGAGGACGGAAGGGGGGCGCAGCATGCAGAAAAGTCTGAACCTCCGAAAGCGAAGCTAAATTTCGCTGAAAAAGAATGGAGAGAGGCGACACTTGCCCTTTGAGAGAGCTAAGAGGCTGCCCCAAGTCCATGCCCGACTGCAGGAAAAGCCAAAAGTCGCGGCAAAGAAAAACGAACGGGAGACAGCTGTCTCCGCTCGCACCAACTGGAGTAGGACTTCCAAGTCCGGTGGTAGCTCCTACTCGCCTCTCCGACGTCTTCTGCCCCCCTGACTCCAGCCGGATCACCACCTTCGGTGTGCGGCCCCTTGGTGAGGCACGCTACACCGGAAATGGAGGGGACTTTCGCTGAGGCGGTGTCACGAGGGTGTCAAGAGCCACGTCTGACTCCGTTATACCCGGGGTCAGGAAGTCGCAGCGGGTGGCTGCGCGCTCTATGTCTAAAGATCGCGCTGTTTCTTAATGGTAGCTTTCTGTGTTTGCCTTGCAATCCTTTTTTTCTCACTCAGGGATCCGTAGCTTCTCCTCAGCTGTTTCTTGTCCGTCACTCCCAACCTCCTTATATTCTCCCTCCCACTTCTCTGGTTGCCAGATATAGAGCTTCCTGGCTGGACTTCTATACTGACCCACTGGAGCTGTGTAGCTGTCATTCCTGGTTGTCGTTCCAGAGCGTTACCCTCCGGATCCCTGTTGGGCTTTTGTTGTCTACTGTTGTCGCCCACCTGGGATTATATGTTTTGTCTGTATTGTCTGCCCTCTCCTTGGTGTTTTCCTTTAGTGTTAGTGGTGAGGACTAGTGTCCCCACCGCCCTATTCACTACTTAGGGCTCATCTTAGGGAAAGCCAGGGTTTAGGCACGTGATCGGCGTACGGGTGAGAAACCCGTCTAGGAACGTCAGGGCAGTCAGGTGCCAGCCTCAAGGTGAGTTAGGGGTCACCACCTTTCCCTCTCCCTTGGACAGGGCCTTCCCTTTTCCCTCCCTTTGCGTCACGTACAGTGGGGGAAATAATTATTTGACCCCTCACTGATTTTGTAAGTTTGTCCAATGACAAAGAAATGAAAAGTCTCAGAACAGTATCATTTCAATGGTAGGTTTATTGTAACAGTGGCAGATAGCACATCAAAAGGAAAATCGAAAAAATAACTTTAAATAAAAGATAGCAACTGATTTGCATTTCATTGAGTGAAATAAGTATTTGAACCCTCTAACAAAAAAAGACTTAATACTTGGTGGAAAAACCCTTGTTTGCAAGCACAGAGGTCAAACGTTTCTTGTAATTGATGACCAAGTTTGCGCACATTTTAGGAGGAATGTTGGTCCACTCCTCTTTGCAGATCATCTCTAAATCCCTAAGGTTTCGAGGCTGTCTCTGTGCAACTCTGAGCTTGAGCTCCCTCCATAGGTTTTCGATTGGATTAAGGTCCGGAGACTGACTAGGCCACTCCATGACCTTAATGTGCTTCTTCTTGAGCCACTCCTTTGTTGCCTTTGCTGTATGTTTTGGGTCATTGTCGTGCTGGAACACCCATCCACGACCCATTTTCAGTTTCCTGGCAGAGGGAAGGAGGTTGTCGCTCAGGATTTCACGATACATGGCTCCGTCCATTTTCCCGTTTATGCGAATAAGTTGTCCTGTGCCCTTAGCAGAAAAACACCCCCAAAGCAAAATGTTTCCACCCCCATGCTTGACGGTGGGGACAGTGTTTTGGGGGTCATAGGCAGCATTTTTCTTCCTCCAAACACAGCGAGTTGAGTTAATGCCAAAGAGCTCTATTTTGGTCTCATCAGACCACAGCACCTTCTCCCAGTCACTCTCTGAATCATTCAGGTGTTCATTGGCAAACTTCAGACGGGCCTGCACATGTGCCTTCCTGAGCAGGGGGACCTTGCGAGCCCTGCAGGATTTTAATCCATTGCGGTGTAATGTGTTTCCAATGGTTTTCTTGGTGACTGTGGTCCCTGCTAATTTGAGGTCATTAACTAACTCCTCCCGTGTAGTTCTAGGATGCTTTTTCACCTTTCTCAGAACCATTGACACCCCACGAGGTGAGATCTTGCGTGGAGCCCCAGAGCGAGGTCGATTGATGGTCATTTTGTGCTCCTTCCATTTTCGAACAATCGCACCAACAGTTGTCACCTTCTCTCCCAGCTTCTTGCTAATGGTTTTGTAGCCCATTCCAGCCTTGTGCAGGTCTACATTTTTGTCTCTGACATCCTTGGACAGCTCTTTGGTCTTTCCCATGTTGGAGAGTTTGGAGTCTGCTTGATTGATTGATTCTGTGGACAGGTGTCTTTTATACAGGTGACTAGTTAAGACAGGTGTCCTTAATGAGGGTGACTAATTGAGTAGAAGTGTCTAACCACTCTGTGGGAGCCAGAACTCTTAATGGTTGGTAGGGGTTCAAATACTTATTTCACTCAATGAAATGTAAATCAGTTGCTATCTTTTATTTAAAGTTATTTTTTCGATTTTCCTTTTGATGTGCTATCTGCCACTGTTACAATAAACCTACCATTGAAATGATACTGTTCTGAGACTTTTCATTTCTTTGTCATTGGACAAACTTACAAAATCAGTGAGGGGTCAAATAATTATTTCCCCCACTGTATGTGATCAGCACGCCGGTCGTGATAGGCGGCCGCGGTGATGCGCTTGCTGGCGGGAGACAGAGGTTTTTACAGGGACCTCTGGTCTTCCTTTTCTTCTAGAGAGTGGGAACGAGCAGGGGGTTTGGGTGACCCCCTGGTCTCCCGTCTCCTGGGTGGGAGGGCAGGCAGTTTTTACTCTGACTGCCTGAAGCTTCCCGCTAGAAAAAAAGAAAGACAAAATTAGTAAATCGGCAGACCTGCAACGCAGGAAGGTCTGCCTCCTACAGACACTAAGCTAAAACTCATCAGCTATACCCTTCCTGCAGGGACCAAGCTAAAGAGGGAGGAGCTTACACTTTGTGTGCTTAGTGTCCACCTCCTAGCGGCAACAGCTATACCCATGGTCAATGCCTGTGTCCCCCAATGAGACGGATGAGAAAGAGGAATAGTCATATCTGTTCTTTTATATTTTCTCTCCTTTTATGATCCAGTCCTGATACTGGTTTCTAAAACTGCATCTAGAAACCTGAAAGTGTGGCTGGCTGTACCCCTTTCATATATGCTGTTTGAAACTTAAAGGGGTTGTGCAAAAATGGAGGGAGTTTTGGCAACCCAACCCCCCCACTTGTCCGGATCTGTTAACGGAAGATTATTTACCTGCCTCCCAGCGCTGGCTCCTCACCAAAACTGCATAGACTGTGCTTGTCGTCTTTTACCACACATCCATTAGTAGCATGTGTATATGGTATTCTGTGTAGGCACAGGCTAATCATGGACACTGTATAGCAACAAACAATGTTGCCTTCATTACCACAGTCCCCAAGACCACCTTTCTGGAAGTAAATTACTGACTACCGTACTTGGATAATCAAACAAATGTAGAAATTTAACTTTTACGTTCCTATACTGTACACAGTCTTTAACCAATTCAGCCCCTATAGCTTAAACACCCTGAAAGACCAGGCCACTTTTTACACTTCTGACCTACACTACTTTCACCGTTTATTGCTCGGTCATGCAACTTACCACCCAAATGAATTTTACCTCCTTTTCTTCTCACTAATAGAGCTTTCATTTGGTGGTATTTCATTGCTGCTGACATTTTAACTTTTTTTGTTATTAATCGAAATCTAACGATTGTTTTTGCAAAAAAATGACATTTTTCACTTTCAGTTGTAAAATTTTGCAAAAAAAACGACATCCATATATAAATTTTGCTCTAAATTTATTGTTATACATGTCTTTGATAATAAAAAAAATGTTTGGTAAAAAAAAATAATGGTTTGGGTAAAAGTTATAGCGTTTACAAACTATGGTACAAAAATGTGAATTTCCGCTTTTTGAAGCAGCTCTGACTTTCTGAGCACCTGTCATGTTTCCTGAGGTCCTACAGTGCCCAGACAGTACAAACACCCCACAAATGACCCCATTTCGGAAAGTAGACACCCTAAGGTATTCGCTGATGGGCATAGTGAGTTCATAGAACTTTTTATTTTTTGTCACAAGTTAGTGGAATATGAGACTTTGTAAGAAAAAAAAATAAAAAAAAACAAAATCATCATTTTCCACTAACTTGTGACAAAAAATAAAAAATTCTATGAACTCGCTATGCCCATCAGCGAATACCTTGGGATGTCTTCTTTCCAAAATGGGGTCACTTGTGGGGTAGTTATACTGTCCTGGCATTCTAGGGGCCCAAATGTGTGGTAAGTAGGTAAATGACCTGTGAAATCCGAAAGGTGCTCTTTGGAATGTGGGCCCCTTTGCCCACCTAGGCTGCAAAAAAGTGTTACACATGTGGTATCTCCGTATTCAGGAGAAGTTGGGGAATGTGTTTTGGGGTGTCATTGTACATATACCCATGCTGGGTGAGAGAAATATCTTGGCAAAAGACAACTTTTCCCATTTTTTTTATACAAAGTTGGCATTTGACCAAGATATTTATCTCACCCAGCATGGGTATATGTAAAATGACGCCCCAAAACACATTCCCCAACTTCTCCTGAATACGGAGATACCACATGTGTGACATTTTTTGCAGCCTAGGTGGGCAAAGGTGCCCAAATTCCTTTTAGGAGGGCATTTTTAGACATTTGGATACCAGACTTCTTCTCACGCTTTGGGGCCCCTAAAATGCCAGGGCAGTATAAATACCCCACATGTGACCCCATTTTGGAAAGAAGACACCCCAAGGTATTCAATGAGGGGCATGGCGAGTTCATAGAAAAAATAAATTTTTGGCACAAGTTAGCGGAAATTGATTTTTTTTTCTCACAAAGTCTCCCTTTCCGCTAACTTGGGACAAAAATTTCAATCTTTCATGGACTCAATATGCCCCTCAGCGAATACCTTGGGGTGTCTTCTTTCCAAAATGGTGTTATTTGTGGGGTGTTTGTACTGCCCTGGCATTTGAGGGTCTCCGCAATCATTACATGTATGCCCAACATTAGGAGTTTCTGCTATTCTCCTTATATTGAGCATACGGGTAATGAGATTTTTTTTTTTCGTTCAGCCTCTGGGCTGAAAGAAAAAAATGAACGGCACAGATTTCTTCATTCGCATCGATCAATGTGGATGAAAAAATCTCTGCCAAAAAAAGAAAAAGGAGGGGAAAGGCGTCTGCCAGGACATAGGAGCTCCGCCCAACATCCGTACCCACTTAGCTCGTATGCCCTGGCAAACCAGATTTCTCCATTCACATCAATCGATGTGGATGAATAAATCATTGCCGGGATTTTTTTTTTTATATTTACAAAGTGTTTGCCAAAGTATATGAACACCGCCACCTCCTCAGCTCATATGCCTCGGCAAACGTATCTTTTACTGCAGAGGAGAAATCTCGTCTTGCAGCGCCGCATACACCGACTTGCGTGTAATCTGACAGCAGCGCAATGCTTCTGTCAGAATGCACATCAGTGCTGCAGCTAGTCGATCGGTTGGTCCACCTGGAAGGTAAAAAAAAACAAAACAAAAAAGAAAAAACCAGGCCGCAACGCAATAAATTTATTAACTTTTGAACAGAACATATAAACTTTTTTTAACTGAACGTTAACTTTTTTACTTACCGGTAATTTTTTTTTTGTTTATTTTTTTTTACCTTTATAGAACAAACCTCTCCTTCCCCATGGGACAATGTGCAAAGCGCAAATCGCCCAAAGATGTGGCGAAGTACGTTATGCACTTTATCCCAGGTGAAAGGAGAGGTTTGCAGCAGCTGTGAGTAAAAGGGCCCTAATAGCCCTGTGTGCCTGTCCTGTGAGATGCAATCCCTATGCTAGGTGTACCAGTGTGTGGTACTTCCGGAAACACTCTTCTAAGCATAGGGCAGGGTGGTCAGGACAGTCAGGACAGAAATAGCGGGTGTCACGCCTTATTCCACTCCTGCTACAGACACGACATTTTTTTCGGGGTGGCGGTTGGGTTGAGGTACCAGGAACGACACTGGGGAAATGTCGCTCGTGTAGACGGCTAACTACACTGGTGGTTGGGGCCACGGAACCTTCTGGATACAGGAGGTTCTCGATGATCTCTTCCTGGAATTTGAGGAAGGATCGTGTTTTCCCAGCCTTACTGTAGAGAACAAAACTATTATACAGAGCCAATTGAATTAAATATACAGACACCTTCTTATACCAGCGTCTGGTGCGTCGGGAAACTAAATAGGGAGCCAACATCTGGTCATTGAAGTCCACCCCTCCCATGAGCGCATTATAGTCGTGGACTGAGAGGGGCTTTTCAATGACATGGGTTGCCCTTTCAATTTGGATTGTCGTGTCTGCGTGAATGGAGGAGAGCATGTAAACGTCACGCTTGTCTCTCCATTTCACCGCGAGCAGTTCTTCGTTACACAAGGCAGCCCTCTCCCCCCTTGCAAGACGGGTGGTAACGAGCCGTTGGGGGAAGCCCACGCGACTAGTTCGCGCGGTGCCACAGGCGCAAATCCGTTTTAGAAACAAATGCCTAAAGAGGGCCACACTTGTGTAAAAATTGTCCACATAAAGATGGTACCCCTTGCCGAATAAGGGTGACACCAAGTCCCAGACTGTCTTCCCACTGCTCCCCAGGTAGTCAGGGCAACCGACCGGCTCCAGGGTCTGATCTTTTCCCTCATAGATCCGAAATTTGTGGGTATAGCCTGTGGCCCTGTCACTACCAGAGCTTTGAGACGTTCTCACAGCTCTGTTTCTCCACCCCTGTGATGATGTCACTACTAGAGTTTGGAGGAGTTCTCACTGCTCTGTTTCTCCGCCCCTGTGACGAAGTCTTTACTTTCTGTTTCCTTCCTCCCAGCTGTTCCTCTTGCGGTTGATTTCCCTGCCTTTAAATCACCCCTCCTCCTATTGTAGGGCGTGGATTATATTTCTCATTTCAGTTGTAGCTCTTTATTGAGTATCTTCACTTGTAGCTATCAGTTCACTGGACCTGTGTTCTGCTGCTGCAAGCACTCCGGATATTGCCAGCTGTCCTTGGATCCGTCTTCTCTGCGGCTGCAGCACCTTCAGCTAAGTGTGCAGACATTGTTGTGTACCTGGTTATTTTCTGACTGGATCTGAGGTGGCCACGGTTCCCTCCATATTCTGAGCAGGGCACCGGTGGCCGTGCCCCTTCCACTATTGTAGGGGTTACAGTGGTCATCAGTCTTAGGTACGCGGGCATGCCTCGTTCCGCCATTTGGATCCGGGCATGTGCTTTAGCAGCATAGGGAGAGCTTTGAGGGTCTGACAGGGGTCACCCTTTATCCTCCCTAGTTTGGGTCCGGTCAGTAGCTCTTTTTACTGTGTATACTCTTGTTGCTCACATACAGCCGTGACAGGCCCTTTCACAGAGCTTATACAATTTGACCCCATACCGGGCACGCTTGCTTGGGATGTATTATTTGAAGCCAAGGCGCCCGGTAAAATGTATTAGGGACTCGTCTACGCAGATGTTTTGCTCAGGGGTATACAAATCTGCAAATTTCTGGTTGAAATGGTCTATGAGGGGCCGAATTTTGTGGAGCCGGTCAAAAGCTGGGTGGCCTCTGGGACGGGAGGTGGTGTTGTCGCTAAAATGCAGGAAACGCAGGATGGTCTCAAATCGTGTCCTAGACATAGCAGCAGAGAACATGGGCATGTGATGAATTGGGTTCGTGGACCAATATGACCGCAATTCATGCTTTTTAGTTAGACCCATGTTGAGGAGAAGGCCCAGAAAAATTTTAAGTTCGGAAACTTGGACTGGTTTCCACCGGAAAGGCTGGGCATAATAGCTTCCCGGGTTTGCGGTTATAAATTGTGTGGCATACCGATTTGTTTCTGCCACGACTAAGTCCAAGAGCTCCGCAGTCAAGAACAGCTCAAAAAATCCCAGGGCCGAACCGATCTGAGCCGTCTCAACCCGAACTCCAGACTGGGCGATGAAAGGGGGAACTACTGGTGCGGCTGAAGTTGGTGACTGCCAATCAGGGTTTGCCAGCACCTCAGGGACTCTAGGGGCTCTACGGGCCTGTCTGTGCGGTGGCTGCGACGGGGTAACTACTGCACGTGCCACCGTACCCAGGGCCGTCTTTAATATTGATTGGACCCTGGGCAAGAATTTACTTGGGCCCCCTGGATCCCCCCCCCCCCCCCCCCCCTGCACTTTGCTGTACTTGCTATACAGCAGCACTTACCTGTCACGTCCAGGGCCTCCAGGTGACGTCTCCTCTCTGTCATCATCTTCTCTGTAGATATTCTCTGTCATCATCTTCTCCACTCGGTCTGGACAACTTCTCTCAGCCGCCTCGTCTCTGCAGAGTGTGACACACAGACATCTTAGCTTCCTCACATTCTATCATTATCCCCCAACTGGAGTCCCCACCGTGTTATCCTGCTGCTTGCTGTACCTCCCCCCCCCCCCCCCCCGGGGGTGTAGCTATAGGGGGTGCAGAGGTAGCAGTCGCTACCGGGCCCAGGAGCATGAAGGGGCCCAAAGACACTTGTGCCGCATAAGAAGACACACAAAGCACTGAGGGAAGGGGGGCCCAAGCTGAACTCTTGCACCGGAGCCCATGAGCCTTTAGTTACGCCCCTCCCCCCCCCCCCCCATACCCCCAAATACTATCCTGAAGAAACATTACTGCCCCCCATAGTAATAGTGCTCCTCATAGTCCCACCAATAGTAATTCCCTTCTAGAATGCCCTCATTAGTAACACTGCCCCAACCGTGATAATGCTCCTCAACAATGCCCCCATTATTAGAAGAGCCCTCCCATATTAATAATACCCTCACAGAGCCCCCAGTAGAAATAAGGCCCCCTATTGTTCCCCCAGTGGTAATAAAGCTCCCTACAGACCCCTCAGTAGTAATAAGGCCCCCATAGTGCGCTTAGTAGAAAAAAGGCGGATGTATAAGACCCTCCTATAGAGCCCCCAGTAGTAATAAGACCACCTATAATGTCCCCTGGATCTGCAGTGCCCCCTGCAGTTATAATCCTCCCTCCACCATACAGTCCCATGTAAATAACATCACCTCCTCCCCAGCCGCCTCCAACGCACAATCCCATGTAAACATCACCCCCTAAGGCTACTAGATCTGACCGTGATCAGTTTTGATCACTTACAGATACTATAAAAGTACAAATGCTGATTAGCGATACGCTAATCAGCGAATAAGGGACTGCGGTGCGGTGGGCTGGGCGCTAACTGATCCCTAAACTACCTAACCAAGGGGCCTAAACTAATCCTAAAACCTAACAGCCAATACTAGTGAATAAAAAAAGTGACAGTTTACACTGATCACTTTTTGTCTTTCACTAAGTGATTGACAGGGGGCGATCAAGGGGTTAATTTGGATGATGGGGGTGATGGAAGGTGATCTGGGGCTAAGGACAGTGTTTGGTGTGTACTCACAGTTCAGTCTGCTCCTCTGCTGGATCCAACCGACGAAAAGGACCAGCAGAGGAGCAGAGAAGCCATATAACAGATCATATTTACTAATATGATCTGTTATATGGCTTGTGATTCGATTTTTTAAAAATCAGCAACCTGCCAGCGACGATCATTGGCTGGCAGGTTGCTGATGCAATTCTCCTCGAACTTTTGCCGGCCCGCGATGCGCATGCGCGGGCCGGCTGTGACCGAAATCTCGCGAGAGGACGCGCCGGCGCGTCCAGGCGGAATGAATCAACCACCTCCAGGACGCGTTGCTGCGTTCGGCGGTCCGGAGGTGGTTAAAGGGGTTCCCTGGAATTAAAAAAAAGGTAAGTACTTAAAGAGGCTCTGTCACCAGGATCAACCCTATTAAACCAGACATACGGCCTGGTAAGGGCACGTCATGCTGATTAAAACTGTACAAATATCCACTTATAGGAGTTGTCAAAACCCAGGGTCCTAGAGGACTAGTATCTGCAATTTACTCACATCTAGTATGCGCAAAGATCAGTACAAATCCCCTTCCAGTAATAGATAAATGGAAATGATTGATATCCACACTCGCAGAAGAGTCCATAACGACTTTATTAGAATCACAATTACATTTGTCACCAGCTGTTAACAACAAAATAGCCCAACTTTTATATGATGCATCAGACATATTTAAAGGGGTTGTCAAACTCATTTTTTTTTAAAGTAGCTTACTCACCATTAGTAGCCAAGGTTATGTTCCCAAGATGTTTTTAGGTAGCTTTGACACTGCTGCATTGCTCCTACAGTCCCCAACAGACTGTTTACATATCTGTTTATGTATGCCATCACTTCCTGCTGCAAAGCATTGTGTGTCCCAGTGCAGCTCAGCAGCAGGCGCTTTCTACAGCGTAAGATCACCTCCCTGCATCCGCCCCCCTCATACATATTCAGCCTCCTGCACATTATTCACTCCTCCATAGATCCGCCCCCTCATACATATTCAGCCTCCTGCACATTATTCACTCCTCCATAGATCCGCCCCCTCATACATATTCAGCCTCCTGGACATTATTCACTCCTCCATAGATCCGCCCCTCTTTTACTTATTCAGCCTCCTGCACATTATTCACTCCTCCATAGATCCGCCCCCTCTTACATATTCAGCCTCCTGCACATTATTCACTCCTCCATAGATCCGCCCCCTCATACATATTCAGCCTCCTGCACATTATTCACTCCTCCATAGATCCGCCCCCCTCATACATATTCAGCCTCCTGCACATTATTCACTTTTCCATAGATCCGCCCCCTCATACATATTCAGCCTCCTGCACATTATTCACTCCTCTATAGATCCGCCCCCCTCATACATATTCAGCCTCCTTTACATTATTCACTCCTCCATAGATCCGCCCCCTCATACATATTCAGCATCCTGCACATTATTCACTCCTCCATAGATCCGCCCCCCTCATACATATTCAGCCTCCTGCACATTATTCACTCTTCCATAGATCCGCCCCCTCATACATATTCAGCCTCCTGCACATTATTCACTCCTCCATAGATCCGCCCCCTCTTATATATTCAGCCTCCTGCACATTATTCACTCCTCCATAGATCCGCCCCCTCATACATATTCAGCCTCCTGCCCATTATTCACTCCTCCATAGATCTGCCCCTCTCATACATATTCAGCCTCCTGGACATTATTCACTCCTCCATAGATCCGCCCCTCTTTTACTTATTCAGCCTCCTGCACATTATTCACTCCTCCATAGATCCGCCCCCTCTTACATATTCAGCCTCCTGCACATTATTCACTCCTCCATAGATCCGCCCCCCTCATACATATTCAGCCTCCTGCACATTATTCACTCTTCCATAGATCCGCCCCCTCATACATATTCAGCCTCCTGCACATTATTCACTCCTCCATAGATCCGCCCCCTCTTATATATTCAGCCTCCTGCACATTATTCACTCCTCCATAGATCCGCCCCCTCATACATATTCAGCCTCCTGCCCATTATTCACTCCTCCATAGATCTGCCCCTCTCATACATATTCAGCCTCCTGCACATTATTCACTCCTCCATAGATCCGCCCCCTCTTACATATTCAGCCTCCTGCACATTATTCACTCCTCCATAGATCCGCCCCCTCATACATATTCAGCCTCCTGCACATTATTCACTCCTCCATAGATCCGCCCCCTCATACATATTCAGCATCCTGCACATTATTTACTCCTCCATAGATCCGCCCCCTCATACATATTCAGCCTCCTGCACATTATTCACTCCTCCATAGATCCGCCCCCCTCTTACATATTCAGCCTCCTGCACATTATTCACTCCTCCATAGATCCGCCCCCCTCATACATATTCAGCCTCCTGCACATTATTCACTCCTCCATAGATCCGCCCCCTCATACATATTCAGCATCCTGCACATTATTTACTCCTCCATAGATCCGCCCCCTCATACATATTCAGCCTCCTGCACATTATTCACTCCTCCATAGATCCGCCCCCTCTTACATATTCAGCCTCCTGCACATTATTCACTCCTCCATAGATCCGCCCCCCTCTTACATATTCAGCCTCCTGCACATTATTCACTCCTCCATAGATCCGCCCCCCTCTTACATATTCAGCCTCCTGCACATTATTCACTCCTCCATAGATCCGCCCCCCTCATACATATTCAGCATCCTGCACATTATTCACTCCTCCATAGATCCGCCCCCCTCATACATATTCAGCCTCCTGCACATTATTCACTCCTCCATAGATCCGCCCCCTCTTACATATTCAGCCTCCTGCACATTATTCACTCCTCCATAGATCCGCCCCCTCATACATATTCAGCCTCCTGCACATTATTCACTCCTCCATAGATCCGCCCCCTCATACATATTCAGCCTCCTGCACATTATTCACTCCTCCATAGATCCGCCCCCTCATACATATTCAGCATCCTGCACATTATTCACTCCTCCATAGATCCGCCCCCTCTTACATATTCAGCCTCCTGCACATTATTCACTCCTCCATAGATCCGCCCCCTTTTACTTATTCAGCCTCCTGCACATTATTCACTCCTCCATAGATCCGCCCCCTCTTACATATTCAGCCTCCTGCACATTATTCACTCCTCCATAGATCCGCCCCCCTCATACATATTCAGCCTCCTTGCACATTATTCACTCCTCCATAGATCCGCCCCCTCATACATATTCAGCCTCCTGCACATTATTCACTCCTCCATAGATCCGCCCCCCTCTTACATATTCAGCCTCCTGCACATTATTCACTCCTCCATAGATCCGCCCCCTTTTACTTATTCAGCCTCCTGCACATTATTCACTCCTCCATAGATCCGCCCCCTCTTACATATTCAGCCTCCTGCACATTATTCACTCCTCCATAGATCCGCCCCCTCTTACATATTCAGCCTCCTGCACATTATTCACTCCTCCATAGATCCGCCCCCATAAACTCCTCCTTGCACATGTCATGTGCTCAGAATGGTCCATCATTTATACTGCATTCCTTTTATGTTTACATTAATCATTACAATAACCAATTTATAGTAATCTATCCAAGCAATGATAAAGTTGTTTTACAATGTCCCCAATTTTGCTCTGCTACACAGATAAGGCTACTTTCACACTTGCGTTTGGTGTGGATCCATCATGGACGGATCCGCATCTATAATACAACCGTCTGCATCTGCTCAGAATGGATCCGTTTGTATTATCTTTACCTTAGCCAATACGGATCCCTCTCGAACACCATTGAAAGTCAATGGAGGACGGATCCTTTTTTTATTGTGCCATATTGTGTCAGTGAAAACGGATCCGTCCCCATTGACTTACATTGTGTGTCAGGACGGATCAGTTTGGCTCAGTTTCGTCAGATGGACACCAAAACGCTGCAAGCTGCCTGCAGAGCGGAATGGTGTCTGATCGTAGGCAAACTGATGCATTCTGAGCGAATCCTTATCTATTCAGAATGCATTAGGGCAAAACTGATCCATTTTGGACGGCTTGTGAGAACCCTGAACGGATCTCAGAAACGGAAACCAAAACGCCAGTGTGAAAGTAGCCTTAGGCTACATGCACACAACAGTTGTTTGTTGCTGTCCGCAAATCGGGAATCGGCAAAAAAAAAAAATGATGCCAGTTTTTTTTTCGTAGGATCCGTTTTTTTCACAGATCCCTTTTAATAAATGCCTATCCTTGTCCGCAAATGAGAAAAAAGTCGGACATACACTATTTTATTATTTTTTCTTATGGAAACCACGGACAATGCAGAACACCTATCATCATTTTTTTACTGACCCATTGAATTGAATGGGTCCCCATCCTATCCGAAAAAAAAAAACAGAACGGACTCCGGAAAAACAACTGTCCACCTTGGCGGATGCATTCAATGGGTCTGCAAATCCGGAGATGCGGAATGGAGCGGAACAGAAGCGCGGAATGTATCACTAAGGCCTATTGCACTCGACTGTAGGGCTTTTTCAGTGTTTTGCGGTCCGTTTTTCACGGATCCGTTGTTCCGTTTTTTGTTTCCGTTGTGTTTCCGTTTTTCCGTATGGCATATACAGTATACAGTAATTACATAGATAAAATTGGGCTGGGCATAACATTTTCAATAGATGGTTCAGCAAAAAACGGAACGGAAATGGAAGACATACGGATGCATTTCCGTATGTGTTCCGTTTTTTTTGCGGACCCATTGACTTGAATGGAGCCACGGAACGTGATTTGCGGGCAATAATAGGACATGTTCTATGTTAAAACGGAACAGAAAAACGGAAATACGGAAACGGAATGCATACGGAGTACATTCCGTTTTTTTTGCGGAACCATTGAAATGAATGGTTCCGTATACGGACCGTATACGGAACGCAAAAAACGGCCAGTAAACGGGAAAAAAAAACGCCCGTGTGCAGGAGGCCTAAGGAAACACTTCCTGGGGTTCCATTCTGTGCCTCAGCACCACAAAAAGATAGAACTTGCTCTATCTTTTTGCGGAACAGATGGATCGTGGACCCATTCAAGTGCAACACGGTGCATTGTGGACCTAGATTTGCGGTCTACAGCACGAGCACGGGTTGCACCAAGTCGTGCAAACAAGGCCTTATGCGGGCAGTTAAGGCCTTATGCGGTTCCTCAAAAATACAAATGCCGTCTGTGTGCCGTCAGAAATTTGTCTAAACAAACGGTCAGTCCATTAGGGCTCATGTACACTGCGGCTGCCCAGCCATGGCCGTATTGTCTCCCACATACAGTGGGTCCACAATACACGTCAAGTGGCCGTGTGTGACACGGATCACGGACCCATTCACTTGAAAGTGTTCGCAATCATGGAGATGCTGTTCTGGTTCTGGCCAAGCTGCCAGTTCGGTTGATGTACTGCTCCAAATTAATTAATGTACGTGCACGGAGAGATCAAATCTGAGACAACCCACAGCACGGGGTTAAAACAGAATCTCTGGTTTATTTTCTGAAAACAACACACAATACATAGGTTTTACGACAGGAAGAAGTGGGAGGGGGGGGTGAAAGATAGAGTATATCTTTTCTATTGGCTACGAACACTATACTTTTCTGTAACCTTGACGGCCAGAGTAAATTCCTCCCCCCTCCCCCCTTGCTCGTGGGAGAAACCGTTACTTCTTCTTTCTTTGTAACCGCTTGCTTGAGCTGAACGGAAACCTCTTTGTAACTGCTTGCTTGAGCTGAACGGAAACCACAAAGAAACACATGATAAAACACAAAGTAAGATTCTAGTTTATAGGTGTTGGCTGAATGCCTGGCCGCCATCTTAGCTAAACATAGTCCTCAACAAGCAAGTATCCATTTTGTATTAATAGTCCATGACAATGCGGTGCAGAAGTACACAGCGGAACCCCGTGGAAGCACTACGGCGTTTCTAGCCATGCCTCCACGCCGAAAAAAAATAATTCATGCAATACTGTTATGTGAAAAAGAGGTATCACGGACCCATTCAAGTTTAAAGGATCTGGATCCGTCCCGGCGTCCGTACGGACGTTGCCCATGCATTGGTGACCTGAAATTGAGGTCACTAGTGCACGGAACGGCACACCTACGTGTGAATGAGCCCTCATAGGAACACCTCTTTTTTTCAGGAAGACGGACAAGAATAGGACATAATATGCTGACAGCATCACACTATAAGGGCCACACTCCCACACCTATCTATAAACATCGCTGACAGCGTCACACTATAAAAGACACGCTCCCACATCTATCCATAAACATCACTGACAGCATCCCAGCATCACACTATAAGGGCCACGCTCCCACATCTATCCATAAACATCACTCACAGCATCACACTATAAGGGCCACGCTCCCACATCTATCCATAAACATCACTCACAGCATCACACTATAAGGGCCACGCTCCCACATCTATCCATAAACATCGTTGACAGCATCACACTATAAGGGCCACGCTCCCACATCTATCCATAAACATCGTTGACAGCATCACACTATAAGGGCCACGCTCCCACATCTATCCATAAACATCGTTGACAGCATCACACTATAAGGGCCACGCTCCCACATCTATCCATAAACATCGTTGACAGTATCACACTATAAAAGCCACACTCCCACATCTATCCATAAACATCGCTGACAGCTTTACACAATAATATCATTTTTGAAACCAAAAAATTGTTTTAGTGTCTCGATAGTCTGAGAGCCTTAGCTTTTTTATTTTTTGACCGATTGTCTTAGTAAGGGTCTGATTTTTTGCGGGATGAAATGACTGTTTGATACGATATTTGGGGTAATCCGCCTTTTTGATAGCTTGGAGTTGCACTTTATGTGATGTTAGGTGGCAAAAAAAAAATGGCTTTCTTGGTACTGTTTTTATTTTATTTGTTTCATGGTGTTCACCGGAGGGGTTAGGTCATGTGATATTTTTACAGAGCTGGTTGTTATGGACGTTGCGATACCTAATATGTCTACTTTTACGAATTTATTTAACTTTTATCTCAATAATAGAATTTGTTTACAAAAAATTATGTTTTAGAGTCTCCATGTTCTAAGAGCAATATATATATATTTTTTGTAAGCAATTTTCTTATATAGGGGCTCTTTTTTGCAGGATGAGGTGACGTTTTTATTGGTACCATTTTGTGGGACATACGCCTTTTTGATCGCTTGCTGTTAAAAATTTGTGATGTAAGGTGAAAAAAAATTGCCTTTTTTACAGTTTTTATTTTATTTTTTGTGGTGTTTATCGGACATGGTGGATCATGTGATATATTTATAGAGCTGGTTATTTCGGACGTGGCAATACCTAATATGTGTAGTTTTTTAATTTATACATTTTTTTAATGGCGTAAAATGAATGGATATGAGAAAAGACAATTTTTATAAAATATTTATATCAATTTTAATTTTTTTATTTATTTTTAATAGAGTTGAGCGAACACCTAGATGTTCGGGTTAGGGGAGTTCGGCCGAAATAAAAAAAAAAGGTCGGGTTCAGGACCCGAACTTGATCCGAACTTGGACCCGAACCCCATTGAAGTCAATGGGGACCCGAACTTCACTTTATTATTTTCCGTTATAACATGGTTATAACGGAAAATAATAGTATTAGCTTTTTAGATCTGAGTTTTCAGGATCGTGAAAACTCAGATCCGACAGTATATTCTAACAGAGGCGTTCACATGGTGATGGGGACGCTTCAAGTTAGAATATACTAAGAACTGTGTACATAACGGCCCCCTGCTGCCTGGCAGCACCCGATCTCTTACAGGGGGCTTTGATCCGCACAATTAACCCCTCAGGTGCCGCACCTGAGGGGTTAATTGTGCGGATCTCAGCCCCCTGTAAGAGATCGGGTGCTGCCAGGCAGCAGGGGCCAGACCCCCCTCCCCCCCCAGTATTAAAATCATTTGTGGCCAGTGCGGCCCCCCCCTATTAAAATCATTGGTGGCCAGTGCGGCCCCCCTCCCTCCCCAGTATTAAAATCATTGGTGGCCAGTGCGGCCCCCCCTCCCTCCCCAGTTTCAAATTCATTGGTGGCCAGTGCGGCCCCCCCCTCCCCAGTATTAAATACATTGGTGGCCAGTGCGGCCCCCCTCCCTCCCCAGTTTCAAATTCATTGGTGGCCAGTGCGGCCTCCCTCCCTCCCCAGTATTAAATTCATTGGTGGCCAGTGCGGCCCCCCTCCCTCCCCAGTTTCAAATTCATTGGTGGCCAGTGCGGCCTCCCACCCCTAATTAAAATCATTGGTGGCAGTGGCCACAGGTTAACAACCCCCCATCATTGGTGGCAGTGGAGCGGCAGTTCCGATCGGAGTCCCAGTTTAATCGCTGGGGCTCCGATCGGTTACCATGGCAGCCAGGACGCTACTGCAGTCCTGGCTGCCATGGTTACTTAGCAATTTTAGAAGCATTAAACTTACCTGCGCTGTCTGTGACCGGCCGGTCGCTCCTCTTACTGGTAAGTGAAAGGTCTGTGCGGCGCATTGCTTATAGCACAGGGGGGGTGGGTGATTTTAATTAGGGGGGGGGGGGAGGCCGCACTGGCCACCAATGGATTTAATACTAGGGAGGGAGGGGGGGGCCGCACTGGCCACCAATCAATTTAATACTGGGGAGGGAGGGGGGTCTGGCCCTGAGGGGTTAATTGTGCGGATCACAGCCCCCTGTAAGAGATCGGGTGCTGCCAGGCAGCAGGCGGCCGTTATGTCCACAGTTCTCAGTATATTCTAACTTGAAGCGTCCCCATCACTATGGGAACGCCTCTGTGTTAGAATATACTGTTGGATCTGAGTTTTCACGATCTAACTCAAATCCGATGGTATATTCTAACATAGAGGCGTTCCCATGGTGATGGGGACGCTTCAAGTTAAAATATACTATCGGATTGGAGAAAACTCAGATCCGATGGTATATTAATATTACCCGAACACCGAACCCGAGCTTTTACAGAAAGGTTCGGGTGCCGACCGCGGCATCTACAGGGTTAAAGACCACAGATCAGTGCCAGCATGGATTTGGGGTGTTGGAGACGAGTGTTAGCTGTAAATTACAGCTAACACTCTCTCTGCAAATGTCAGCGGCTCCAGGGCAGTAGGAGCAGTAGCGGAGGAACATGGGGGCGATCGAGGACAATGGGGGCCCATACATGAGGGGGGATTTATTTGATGACCGGCACTGGGGCACATATGAGGGGGCCTTTTATTTTATATAGGGAACTGAGGGCACTTACTCGCTTTCAGGCAGCGATCTACACTCTGAGTGGAGATTGCAGACTAAAACCAGCATTTTCACAGTACCGCGCTCCAATTGGTTGGTCTGCATAGACCAACCAATTGGAGTGAGCGTGGGCAAGGGACCACTCTGATTGGTCCCTTGTCGGCACCCGGTGACGTCACCGGACTGGAGGGGACGGAGCTTAGCGGGATCTCGGCCAGGCTAGTTACCACCCCTCCAATACTTTTGCATAATTAGCTAGGCTGGCAGTGATGTCACCGGGCTCCCTGAGCAGCGGAAGAGGAAGCTTTCCTCCTCTGCAAGGGACCCGGTACGTCACTGAGTGAAAGAAAACCTTCACTTCCGGCAGAGAATTTATTGGAGCAAAAGGGGGCATTAGAAGTAAGTTCATCAGGTAGGACATGGGTGTTGTTGATGTGTGTGACACTGCAGTACTATAAGACAAAGGTCCCAAATCCCAGACAACCCCTTTAACACCAACTAGGATGTCCACGGCATGCCCACGATGTGGAGAACTGGAAGTGGATTTTTGGCAAAAGATGTGGAACTGCAATCCGATAGCTAAGTTTTGGAAGGAAGTTATTGATTTTCTTTCTTCTTTGTTGCCGGCGCGGGTGGATTGCACCCCTGAGATCTGCTTGCTGGGGATATTGAGTAAAGAAAATTGGGATCACTACAAGACAATATTTTTGAGGGAGGCACTGTTTATGGCAAGGAAATGTATTGCTCTGAGATGGTATAGTCCCAATACACTAACTCTGACCATGTGGAAATCACAAATTAACCAGATCTTACCATATTTAGTACTAGTATTTAAACACCGTAACAAGCCACAAAAATTTGATAGTCTGGGGCCTCTGGTGCGAGTCAACACACACTCCCTCGAGAATGCGACAAGCCCTATGTCGGCTCGGGGTGACGTGGGTCAGATGGTTTAGAGGGGCGGTCTGACTATACTATTTGATGCTATGCTAGACAGAGAACTTAGGGTTTTGGGAAAATGCATTGGCTGATTAGAAATAATGGCAAAATTGTTTCTGTATTTAAGTTTATTATGTACTAAAGAACAAAAGAAATTGAGAATATGAAAATGGCATGCAAGTTTATGTTGTATTTGGCGAGAAGAGTGTTTGCTATCATTGTTAATTTCACTTTTGGCAATGAAAAAGTAAAAAAAAAAAACTGTACCTTTCTTTAGTCTGTACGTTAAAATGCTGCAGAGATATCAGCGTTTTTATTCATATGCAAATGAGCAATTCAAGCACTCAGAGGCGGGGCAGGATATTCTGCGCACTGCTGTGTAACACCCCTTGTGCTCTGCACACGCCCCCCTCCCCTTGATTGACAGGGCAAGACAGCAGGCTGAGGGCAGAGCTATGTCCTGGCTTATACATATCTACTGTATATATGTGTATTATACACACTCTGTACTACAGTTTCACTACACTGAGATCTGCTCAGAAAGCTGATATCTAGATCACTGCTGTATAGACAAAAATATGCACTCTTATGTGGTAATGCTATAGCTTAGAGGTTAAGCAACTGGTTTTGTATGTAAAGATCCCAGGATTGAATCTGAGTAGAGACTTGGAAGTTTTTTTCTTCAGATTTTTTTTTCTTCCACATTTATCCCATAAGAAAAGTCTATGTCCTTATTATATTGAGAATGTTTTTTTTAGAAAGCTAATAAATATTACTGGTTTCTTCATAATCATGTACTGTGTCTATGAATTAAGCAGTAACAGGTTTTAGAAAAAAAACTAAACACTATTCTCAATTTAATGAGGCCTTATTATTGTTATTATTATTATATGATTACATATTATTTATTATAGTATAGTCTTTTAATATGGTTTTAAATAAAAAAATATAATAGAAAAAAATATATACCTCTCCTGGGACTATATAGCTCCTAGGAAGCTATAGCATTACCACATACAGATACATGGTTTTCTATCGTTATAAACTCACACACAGCACAGGTGTCTTCATAATCATACATTGTGCCTATGAATAACTGGATTTTTGTACTTACCGTAAAATCCTTTTCTCGTTGGATGCATTGGGGGACACAGCACAATGGTTATATGCCCAGCTGCCACTAGAAGGCTGACACTAAAAAGAAAAAGTGTTGGCTCCACCCAGATGGGCTATATACCCTCTGCTCAGACACTAAACTAACCAGTTAGTCTGAAAGCAGTAGGAGCATCAAAAAACAGACGAACAGTGAAGCCAACATGTCCTAAACCAGAAAGAGGACCATTATCAAAGGGTCCCGGGAAATCCAGAAAAGCTGAATGAAGAAAAAAACAAGGGTGGGATCTGTGTCCCCCAATGCATCCAACGAGAAAAGGATTTTACAGTAAGTACAAAAATCCAGTTTTTCTCGTGAATGGCATTGGGGGACACAGCACCATGGGACGTCCCAAAGCAGTCCCCGAGGGTGGGAAGAAGCAGCCGTGGGAAGAAGCAGCCATGCGAAGAACCTAGCGCACAGCCACTTGCAGAACCTTGCGACCCAAACTGGCATCAGAAGAGGCCAAGGAATGAATATGGTAGAATCTGGAGAAGGTGTGAACTGAAGCCCAGGTGGCGGTCTTGCAGACCTTAGAAGCAGAGGCTAGATGCCGGACCGCCCATGATGCCCCGACCGCCCTAGTGGAGTGAGCGGTCAACCGGAAGGGGGCTCACGACCCTTCGCCACATAGGCTTCCTTGACAGCTGACCTAATCCAGCGGGAGATGATAGCTTTGGAGGCTTGTAAACCCTTATGTGAGCCCTCAGGGACGACACAGAGAGAGTCAGATTGACGGAAGGACTCCGATAACTGGAGATACAGCCGACGCGCCCGAACCACATCCAGACGGAGAGACCGCTCTCTGGGATGAGAGGGGATGGGACAGAATGAAGGTAGGACAATCTCCTCATTATCTCCTCATTAATGTGGAAGGAAGAAACCTCCTTGGGCAGAAAGGAGGGAACTGGGCGCAGGACAACCTTGTCCCAGTGAAAAAACAAAAAGGGGGACCGACACGAGAGTGCCGCCAGCTCGGAGACTCTGTGAATGGAAGTAATCGCGACTAAAACCGCAACTTTAAAGGAGATATAAGAAAGGGAGACCTCCTTCAAGGGCTTGAAGGGAGAGGACTGAAGGGTATCTAGGACCAAATTTAAATTCCAGGGTTCCACCGGAGAAAGGAAGGAAGGGAGGGACGCGATGAGCCACCCCCTGAAGGAAAGTCTAACCTGGGAAGCCAAGGGCATTCGAAAAAGGACAGACAAGGCCGAGACTTGACCTTTGAGGGAGGCCAGGCGGAGACCCTTCTCAATGCCGGCCTGAAGAAAGGCAAGAATCGTACGGGTGGAAAAAAGGAGAGGGTGCACCTCGCTAGATTTACACCAAGCAAAATAGGCCTTCCAGGTACGATGGTAAATCCTGGCTGACTGGGGTTTGCGTGCATGAAGCATAGTCTGGATGACTGACTCGGCGAGACCGCGGAACCTCAGGACCACGGCCTCAACAGCCACGCCGTTAAATGAAGCCAAGGTAAACTCGGGTGGAATAGCGGACCTTGAGAAAGGAGGTCGAGACGCAGAGGTAACCACCATGGGGCGTTGGCGAGCAGGAAGACTAGGTCTGCCTACCATGCCCTGCGGGGCCAGTCCAGAGCCACTAATATCGCCGGAACCCGATCCATTTTGAGGCGTTTGAGTACCCGAGGAAGAAGTGGAAGGGGAGGGAAGAGATGCAGGAGACTGCGTTGGGACCACGGGAGCACCAAGGCGTCTACCGCCAGATAATGGTAAAAGTCCAGCTCACCTGCATCTGCAGTTTGAAAGGTGCACGGAAGGGATGAGACCCCGATTTAACAAACTTGAAGTAAAAGAAAATCCAGCACCTCGTATCTTTGCTTGACGGTGTTTATTCCACAATCCAAAATGTAAGCGGTAACGGAACCTTCAAAGTACAAGCCCCAATGCTGTCTACATGTTTCGAACCAGATGGTTCTTAATCATGACCTCCACCATCTGGTTCGAAACATGTAGACAGCATTGGGGCTTGTACTTTGAAGGTTCCGTTACCGCTTACATTTTGGATTGTGGAATAAACACCGTCAAGCAAAGATACGAGGTGCTGGATTTTCTTTTACTTCAAGTCTACCGCCAGAGCCTGAGGATCCTGAGACCTGGCGACGTAAAGCGGGAGCGTGTGATTCAGACGGGAGGCGAAGAGATCCACGTCTGGGATTCCCCAACGCTAGCAGAGCTGTTGAAACGCCTCTGGATGGAGAGATCACTCGCCCGGGTCGAGGCGCTGGCAACTGAGGAAGTCAGCTGCCCAATTGTTGACCCTGGGGATGTAGACCGCGGAGAGAGCGGAAACGTGTCCCTCTGCCCACCGCAGGATGCAAAAGGCTGCCCCCCTGGTGGTTCAAATAAGCCACCGCAGTGGAGTTGTCCGTCTGAATCCGGACAGGATGACCGCGGAGGAGTGGAGTCCAACAGGACAGGGCTAGGTAAATGGCTCTGAGATCCAGAATATTAATCTGTAGGGAGCTCTCCCATATCAACCACTAACCCTGGGCAGTGAGAGACCCGAAGACTGCCCCCCAACCTGCCAGGCTGGCATCTGTGGAGATCACCTGCCAACAGAGGGGAAAGAAGGATCTGCAGAGGGAGGCGGTTAGCGGGTTCAGCCACCAGCGGACCTGAGGGGACAGGCGGATCGGGCAATCGAGACCTGACGGTGACTTGTTCCACCGGGCAAGGATAGAGAGCTGAAGGGACCGGGTGTTGAATTGGGTGTAAGGAATTGCCTCGAAGAAGGCAACCATCCGGCCCAGGACGCGCATGATGGACAGAGGAGACGGCTCGCGAAGGCGAGCCACCCCTGACTAGAGAGCCACTTCCTTGTCCTGAGGAAGGAACACTTGGCCAAGGTGAGTGTTGAGGACCATGCCTAGGAATTCCATCCTCTGGCTGGGAACAAGGGAGGACTTGGAGTGATTCACCAGCCAGCCGAACTGGGACAGCACAGACAGGGTGATGTGGAGGCTGGACAGGTTGTCCTCCCGAGACGGAGCTTTCACCAGAAGATCGTCCAGGTAGGGTATTATGGCAACTCCCCTGGCATGGAGAAGTGCGACAAGGGGAGCCAACACCTTGGTAAAGACCCTTGGGGCGGACGCCAGGCCGAAGGGCAATGCCACAAATTGAAAATGCAGAGAACCTACCACGAAGGTACCTCTGATGAGACTGAGCTATGGGGACATGCAGGTAGGCGTCTCGGATGTCGATGGACGACAGAAACTCGCCCACCTCGAGGGAAGCAATCACTGACCAGTGGGACTCCATGCGAAAGTGGCGGACATGGACAAAGTAATTGAGCGCCTTCAGATCCAAAATGGGACGAAAGGAAGTAGGAACCGTCCTTCTTGGGAACTGTTAAGAGGTTCAAGGAAAACCCCTGAAAACGTTCCGAGGTCGGGACGGGAACAATCATTTTGTGCGCGTGAAATTAATGAATGGCCTGAAAAAAGGCGGCCGTACGGGAGGGGGACCTGGGTGGTGTCGACTGAAAGAACCGACCCGTGGGAAGGGCGGAGAATTCTATCTTGTATCCAGATGACACAACCACCATTACCCAGGCATCGTCGACGCTTGCGCTCCATTACTCCTGAAAGGAGAGCAACTGACCCCCCACTGGAGGGGGCAACTTGAGCGGGGAAAACCCGTCATGCAGATAGCTGCTTTGCAGACTGGGGTTTAGAAGGCTTAGGGCGGGCGTGCCAGGATGGCTTGGCCTTGAAGGAAGGCCAAACCGTCTTTTTGTCCTGACGGGAAGAGGAATCCCGAAAGGAGCGAAAGTGCTGAGATCGCGATGCAGACGTAAGACGGCAGCGGCAGGGACGGTTCTGGGGCAGGAGAGAACTTTTCCCACCCGTGGCCTCAGAGATAAGCTCCTCCAAAGGAGAGAGATATGAGCGCCTTTTTGGAGGCGGTATCCGCTGCCCAGGCACAAAGTCAAATAGTGCGGCGGATGGCCACAGAATTGGCAGCCGCCCTTCTAGAGCGGCGTGCCGATTCCAGGGAAGCATCACAAAGGTACAGGGATGCCTGGAGAAGATGAGAAGCAAGGAGATGGAGCTCCTCCTGAGTAGAATCCTGTGGTAAGGACCGAACAAGCTGTTTGGCCCATACCACACAGGCCTTAGCCACCCATGACGCAGCAAAGGCAGGACGGATAGCGGAACCCGCTGTGACAAATGCAGACTTGGACAATGAGTCTATCTTCTTGTCGAACAGATCAGACAAGGAGGCCGTGTCGGCCAAAGGAAGGGTGGTATAGCCTTTGCAAGTCGGGCCACTTGTGTGTCTGCCTGAGGAGGGACAGACCACATAGTAATGGACTCCTCGGAAAAGGGAAAGAGGACGTCCGAGCTCTTGGCGGGCTGAAGACGCCTATCCAGATGACGCCACTCCTTGGCCAGGAGCGCGTCCAGATCCGCATGTTTAGGGAAAACCAAAGTGGGGCGCCTGGAACGGCGGATTCCTGAGCCGAAGAGAAGGGGTCTTCCTGCACGTGGAGAGCATCCCTAACTGCCCTGATGAGATCCTGCATGGCTGCAGACAGGACTGTGCTCTGCTCCGATCCGGAATCTGAGTCAGAGGTGTCCCCCGAGGCGAGTAAGGCGCGTCAGGGTGAGGATTCGTCGCCAGCCTCAGACATGTCCTGGGAGTGACCCGAGGATGAGCGGGATATGGTTTTGACAACCCGAGGTCGTTTGCAGGACCTGGTGTCTGAACGGGAGCGTGCCCCTCCCGATGAGGAGTCCCTGGGAGGGACCGAGGCGGCTGCAATTTGGGCAGGCAAGCGGTCCAGTGACTCAACCATGGATTGGGAGAGTTGGGCAAGGTTCCCTATGGTATGGGACAGTGAGGCAGCCCATTCAGGAGGAACCGACCCAGAACGGTGGTCAGGGCGTCCTGAGAGGGTCTGGGGGCAAGGCACTGCGCACAAACCGGCTCAGGGATGGGAGTCTTCTCTGGAAGAGGACATGAGGACTGATTGGGAGCCTGAAAAAAGGAAAAGCAGCCAGCCAGAGGCTGTCCTGAAAGGGAAGATGCGGCCTAGTCCCTGGCAGAAGCTGAGGACTAAAGTAGAAGAGGGCCCGGGAGACTGAGCACCAGGGGCCCAAGAGGCAGAAGGTGGCCAGGGATGATGCTAATAAAGAGGGGGGGAACAAGGGCCCCCACAATGTGGAGAGAAGACCCCCCCAGGAGAGACAAGGGGGAAGGGGACAGGGAAACCTGACAGGCCCCCTGAATAAGGACTCCCACCCCAAGACCATGTGGCAGGGATGCAGGGGAAAGGTGGGGAGATACTCGCCGTCCGGCATCTTTAGGCGCCGCAGGGTCACCCCTTCGGCAAACTCGTCACAGATGTGGGATTGCCGGATGCAGTAAAGGGGAACTGGGTGACTGGCGAGGTACTCAGAGTACGTGCCCACAGGGGGTGCAACTAAAGTGGATACCTACTATGGAGCCCCATCCTGCAGCAGGCCGAGACCTGCAGAAGAGATGAAAAAGAATAAAATAAAAAACAAAAAATAAAAAGCAGGAAGACCTGCAAAAAAACAGAGCAGGTCATGTCTGCCTCCTTACGGACACTAGATCAAACTAGTTAGTTTAGTGTCTGAGCTGAGGGTATAGCCCATCTGGGTGGAGCCAACACTTTTTCTTTCTAATGTCAGCCTCTTAGTGGCAGCTGGGCATATACCCATGGTGCTGTGTCCCCCAATGTCATTCACGAGAAACAGTGGTATTATGTATATCAGCTTTCTGAGCAGATCTCAGTGTGGTGGAGCTATAGTGCAGAGAGTGTATAATACACATATATACAGTAGATATGTATAAGCCAGGACATAGCTCTGCCCTCAGCCTGATGTCTAGTCCTGCCAATCAAGGGGAGGGGGGCGTGTGCAGAGCACAGGGGGTGTTACACAGCAGTGCTCAGAATATTCAGCCCCGCCTTTGAGTGCTCGAATTGCTCATTTGCATATGAATAAAAACGCTGATCTCTTTGCAGCCTTTTAACGTACAGACTAAAGAAAGGTATGGTTTTAATCAGCATGATCTGCCCTACCAGGCGGTATGACTGGTTTAATAGGGTTGATCCTGGTGACAGAGCTGTTTTAAATATTACTTTATTGTAAATATATTCCCAAATACCTTTCATTAGTTATAATGTTTTTTTTTTGTCTAGGGAGCAATCAAGAGAAATTAAATGGCCGCCATCCTATTATTACACACAAAACCCATCCTAATAACAGAGGATAAGTTACTTCAGAACACTGCGCTAAAGATCTGCCTTATCCTCCTCCTCTGCTCTACTTGTCAGGGATTATGATCCTGACTACAGCTGATAAGATCTTTAGCTGAATCTCTGTGGGAATGGAGGTCATAAGGAGACATGAGGTACAGAGAGGATGAACTATGGTAATAGAGACTGCATACAAGTGCTGCTTCTCAGACCCCCACCCTCCTGTACTTCGTTTCCTCATGAACTCTATTCCTACAGAGTTTGAGCTGAAGATCTTACCCTCTGTATTCAGGGTCATAATCCCTGACAAGCAGAGCAGAAAGGAGGATGAGGCAGCTCTTTAGCTCAGTGCTGTGAAGTAACTTGTCCTGCTGTGTGATTAGGATGGGTTGTGTGTGTACTAATAGGATGGCGGCCATTTTATTTCTCCTAAAGTTTTCTCTATAGACAAAATGAGCCATTATAACTAATGAAAGGTATTTGGAAATATATTTATAATAAACTAATAATAATTTTTTTGCTCATGTTGATCCTAAACATCATCTGTGGAAAAAATAAAATAAAAACTCCTATCCTCATGGTACTATATGTGACTTCTCTCCTCTAAATCTCAAGTAGTCCTAGTGTGCCCTTAACTTTTGCTTCCAGATACCACTTGGTTTGCACAAAAGGGGACATCAATTCCTTGATTTCCTCTCTCGTCGAAATATGCTCAACCAGTTTCCTCCACTTTTTTATGAATTTTGCCACTGCCTTCCCCTTACTTTTACCAGCTTCCAGCCTTTCCAAATAAAGTATCTTTTTTTTACCAGACCCACAACTTCTTCCTTTGTAGGATATGTGCTAGTCAGCCAATGACGCAATAAACACTTTTTTACTGCCATGAGGACAATATTTATCCCTGGTTCCGCAACCCCTTTCCCCTGGGAGTCATCTTGTCTCACCGGGATATATTTAAATATACATTGCTGGGGTTCTGCCTTTACCTCTACATCCCAAACCTCCCTGATAAAGGAAATTATTTCTTCCCACAATGGCTTGATATGTGAGCAACTCCACAATCCATGTAAGAGATCTGCTTTTGGCTGTGAGCATTTAGGGCACTCTCTAAGATAGTGAGCCGGGGCATTAGAGTTTGAAAGGTTGAAAGCATATGTTGCTTTATGTAAGGCTACTTTCACACTAGCGTTCGGGGCTCCGCTTGTGAGCTCCGTTTGAAGGGGCTCACAAGCGGCCCCGAACGCATCCGTACTGCCCCAATGCATTCTGAGTGGATGCGGATCCGCTCAGAATGCATCAGTCTGGCAGTGTTCAGCCTCTGCTCCACTCTGCAAGCAGACACCCGAACGCTGCTTGCAACATTCGGGTGTCCGCCTGGCCGTGCGGAGGCAAACGGATCCGTCCAGACTTACAATGTAAGTCAATGGGGACGGATCCGTTTGAAGATGACACAATATGGCTCAATTTTCAAACGGATCCGTCCCCATTGACTTTCAATGTAAAGTCTGGACGGATCCGTCTGAAGCTACTTTCACACTTAGAATTTTTTCTAAACTATAATGCAGACGGATCCGTTCTGAACGGATCCAAACGTCTGCATTATAGGAGAGGATCCGTCTGTGCAGACACCAGACGGATCCTCTCTAAACGCAAGTGTGAAAGTAGCCTAAGATTCTCAATTGCGATTCTCGCCACTGTTCGCTTTGGATTGCCTTTCTAATATATTCTAAACTCTCTCTCATTTTGAGGGCTAGATCTGCAACCTTGATGTCTTTTTCCCAATGTGCAAATACCTTTTTAACCAAGCCTATAGAGCTCGTATTTCGGATACGTCTATATAGGTCAGCAAGTGAAGTCGTGCCCCCATCTCTCCCCAGAAGAGCTGCAAACCAGGTCAATCTATCAGCGTCACCCATAGAGGTCGATTGGGGTTTGCAATAAGCTGTAAGCTGATAGATTTGGTAATGAATGCGTAGCGGCAAGTTGGTATTTGCTCATTAATTGTTCCCATGACATCAGTTTGTGGTCCGAGTCTACTATTATGTCATTTAGTGTGCGGATGCCTTTCTCCCTCCATTTTTTGTACATCTTGTTCTCTCTACCCTGTGAAAAGGCAGGGAGAAGACCACAGGGGCATCTGGGGTGATAAATAAATTTCCACGCCATTATGGTATCTCTGAGAAGAATGGATTGTTTAACTTCGCCTGGAAGATCTTTAAGCCTGGTGTGTATAAGGGCTACTAAATCCCACGGTAGCGCTAATTCTTGCTCAACCCTACCAGCTGAGAAATAAGTTGTGTTCCAGACCCAATCTCTTACATGAATATTTAATTAGTTTAATTTTCTTAATTACTGGAGAACCCCTTTAAGGCCAAGCACCCTGGTCAGCTCATTTTATTGTACTCTCTATGATTCTTTCTGGAGCAAGCATGCCAAGTTTACTCTCAGCTGGATGAAAATATGTTGAGGCTCCAAGCTAAATATGTCCTTCCTTTTTTTTTGTAGATTGAGAAAAGAGAATAGATCAGAAGAATGAAGTTGAGTGTTAAAGGGGTTATTCAAGTTCTCAAACAGCCCCCCCCATTGGCCAGGCCCCTCACAGGTAATATACTTACCCCGATCCCAGTGCTGCTCCAGGTCCTGGCACCACCGCTGCTGCTTCTTCCTGTACACAGATGAAAACATTCGGTGTCAGGGGGAGCAGCCAATGGTAGGTGGGGACGGGGGCGAGCCTCCCTAGCATCGTGGGTGACGCTAGGGAGGCTCGTCAGAGGATGTTATTATCTGTGCACAGGGAGAAGCAGCATCGGCGGTGCTGGGACCTGGAGCGGGGTAAGTATATTACCTGTGAGGGGCCCGGCACAAGGGGGGGGGGGGTTGTTTGAGAACTTGGATAACCCCTTTAATAAGTGACAGAAAATGCTCTACATTTCTGAAATAAACTATGCGCTACAAAGCAAAACACCTAATGCCATACTAGTGGCATACAAATTATTTCATAGATTGGGCACTAGACACATAAGTTGTGGACTTTCCGTGGGAAATATTGTTCATATAATAGGAAATATGTTTATGTATTACATGCTTCTGCAAAAAAAAATGTATTGAATGGTGATTTCTACCGTATTCTAGCCTAATGGCTGCTGTTGAAATCCAGCATGCCTGATCCTTAAAGGGAACCTGTCACCAGTTTTATGGTGTCCTAACTAAGGGCAACATAAATAAGTGACTGATTCTCTTAGCACAATGCTGGGTCACTTTCTTTAATTGACCCAGTCAATCTGCCAACATCTTGTATTGAAAAGCTCCAGCTGATAATTATGAGTCATGAATATTCATGAGCTCCTGACTCTCCCCGCCCACCTGCTGCTGAATGACAGTTTGTTTCCATATGAACCAGCAGCAGGTGGGCAGGGGAGTGGCTATAGCTCTGAATTAAATATACGCTGGACTCAATGACATCACGCTGGACTCAAATCAGCTCATTAGCATGCGGCATCTTTGTGTGTTTATTATGAGGTAACCATCTGTCACACCAGTAAGTGAATACATCTAAGGCACTTTTTAGTAGTTAAAGAGGACCTTTCACCGATTCTTACCCTATGAACTAACTATACAGATAGGTAGAGCGGCACCCGGGGATCTCACTGCACTTACTATTATCCCCGGGCGCCGCTCCGTTCTCCCACTATGCCCTCCGGTATCTCCGCTCACTAAGTTATAGTAGGCGGAGATACCAGTCCCTAAGTTATGGTAGGCGGAGTCTGCCCTAGCGCTGGCCAATCGCAGCGCAGAGCTCACAGCCTGGGAGGTTATTTTCTCCCAGGCTGTGAGCTCTGCAGTGCGATTGGCCAGCGCTAGGGCAGACTCCGCCTACCATAACTTAGGGAACGGAGATACCGGAGGGCATAGCAGGAGAACGGAGCGGCGCCCGGGGATAATAGTAAGTGCAGAGAGATCCCCGGGCGCCGCTCTACCTATCTGTATAGTTAGTTCATAGGGTAAGAATCGGTGAAAGGTCCTCTTTAATGATTGTATATAATTAGTTAGATTATAATCAAATATCCCTTTAAGTCCTCAAGAGAGATAACCTACTGCCAGTGGTGTTTTGCAGCAGGTTTTTCCCCTTTGAATCGGGGGTTATAAGGGATAACATTCAGCCGACAGCTATCTGACGTGTATAGCCACCTACTTTGTCATCCATATATCAGTTTCACTGAGGTGTCAAAAAGCATTTGTTTTAAGCTAGTGTTCATCAGTGCACGGTTTTGTATTATTTAAGATGATCTCAGCCAAAAGACTGTGGAAAACAATGAGCAGAGGGAAGAGAGAATTCATCTAAAACAGGAAGGTGCTTATCTGCAGGCTGAGCTGGTCTTTGCAGGTGAGTACTATTTCATTATTTAGCATGTTCAGCTTATGTAGTATTATTTAGCTTGTTCAGATGTGTCAACTGGCAAACTAATTTGCAGTCCCCAATGCACGGGCATCATCCGTGCGGCTGCCACAGACTGATGCAGAGTGCAGACCCATTCAACTTGAATGGGTTTGTGATCCATCCGCACGGCAAAAAATAGAGAAACTACGGAGTGCTTCCGTGGGATTCCATGCCGCTGCGCACCTTCAGGATTGCTTGAATGGGTCCGCATCCGTGATGCAGTGCCAAAACAGCCGGGGCCTGTATTTTGCAGAACCGCTGTTTGCAAAGAGAAATATGGGCCAGGCTGGCACACGGTCGTGTGCATGAGGCTAAGGGTCAGGTTTCCTGATGCAGTTATGGAAGCCAACATCAAGAGTAAATCATAAAAGCAGAGAAAGTATTAAGGACAGATACAACTGCTGCTCTTTTTTATTTTTTTATTCTCTCCTGGTTTGAATCCCAAAACGACAGCAGGAAACTTGAATATGTGGCGGTACCCGCGGGTGTTAATGCACATGTAACACCCTTACTTGAGTCGTATTTACATCACATGTGAAATCTTTGTTACAGCTGAAAGAGAGAAACGTAAAGATCAACTACTTCAATTAGCAAAATCAAAGCAATACCGGACAGACAAAGAACTGCAGAACCTACGACAGGTAGACATTGATGGTTACACCCTGTGGATGTTTTGAAATGATTATAGAACATTTATTTATTAGTAGTATCAGGTTTCCTTCGACATTCTCAAGTACAAATCAATATTTATAGTGCTGTGAAACTACAACTCTCAGCATGCAAACATACTCAGTTGTCGTTCTACTTCCTGTAGAAGTGAAAAGAGCATTCTGGGAGTTGTAGTTTCAGAACAGCTGGAGGGACGGAGGTTGCTGAACCTTGATGTAATATATAAAATATGTCACTTGTTGGTGCCTTATAACAGATACACTGTAATATGTCACTTGTTGGTGCCTTATAACAGATATACATGAAGCAGCAGCATGAACTGCAGTTTCTTCACCTATCTTTGGAGAGTTACTGCGACAAAGCACATAAGCAAGTGGATGTGAGGTAACTGTTAATACCCATGAGATTTCCCAGTATATCAAAAATAGTAACCACAAGGCCTCCTTCACACATACACTTGTTTTAATACATCTGAAACTTGCATTTTTTCTGGTGTTTGTAAGTCCTATAGAGATGCCTTTAAGAAAATCGCAAGAAATGAATGCCAAGAATGTGCTGTATTTAAAAAAATAAATAAATAAATAAAAATTATATATATAAAATGAAACAAAGAGGATATGGGGGAATTTATTAAGGCCTCCTGCACACGAACGTGTGCGCCCCGTGGTCGTGCACGAACACACTTTAATGGGTCCGAGATCTGGCCGTTCCGCAAAAAGATAGGACATGTTTATTTTTTTGCGGAACGGAAGTACGGGACGAAACCCCACGGAAGCACTCCGTAGTGCTTCCGTAGGGTTCCGTTCCGCACCATTCCACATCTCCGGATTTGCGGACCCATTGAAGTGAATGGGTCCGCATCCATGATACGGAATGCACACTGAACAGTGCCCGTGTAGTGCGGATCCGCAAATGGCCACGGAGCGCACACGTTCGTGTGCAGGAGGCCTAAAACTGATGCCTCTTAATAATTTAGATGCATTTCAGGAGGTCCAAATGCCAGGTAACGTCTAAGGGGTTGTTCACCCCCGAAGGCCTTTTGGACATATAACCGCAACGTGGATGGACGCTGCAGGGTATCATACATACCTGTTCCAGTGCCTTTACTGCTTCTCTGGCACTGCAGCTTTCCAGTCTCAGTGTATCAACATTTGGTCACATGACTGGCTGCATTGGTAAAGTGTCACTTAACATGACCCATGGTGGGCACGTCGCTGCTATAGCGGTCACGTGACCCATGTCAAACCAGATGTTAATGAGGGGAGACCAGAAAGCAGTGGCAGGGGAGTGAAGGAGCTGGAATCCAGCAGCAGGGAGCAGGTAAGTATGATTCCCTCTGGCCCAGGTCTGGCCAAATTCGTGTTTCTGCCCGAAAGGCCACCAGGGGTAAACTGCCCCTATAAATTTGTCACTTTTAGAAAAGTGTTGAGCTAACTGTATTGAATTTTTGTGCACAAGTTGGAGACTTTTCTGTGCCTGAAAATGAACGTAGAAACTTTGATAAATTTTCCTTTGTGTATATAGACTTTTCAGTAATTTCATGTATGCTTTAAAGTAAGTGTCTTTTTCCTAAACACAAAAAAAGCTATTAAAAGTATCAACAATAACACTGCAAAAAAATCTAAACTGGAAAATGTGTGAGAATCCGTTTCACACGAGTGTCTACGGCCACATTTTTGCACTCATACTATGCACCATTGTCTGGGCCCCACTGCGTGTCTACCGAGATCTGTATGATACTGTGCGTTTGAGTCAGTAGAATGGTGGTTGGACGGCAAAAACTCATCCATAATATGGGTACAAAAATGCACCCATACTGTGCTCATGTGAAACTTACAAACTCTGGTCTTGATATCAAGTCTGTTAGAAGAGAATGCGACAAATGTATTAAGACACGACACAGGTCTCTTCATAAATTTGGTGCGTTTTCAGGCATTCCGGCTTACAAATCTACACCAGCTATGAACCAGCATAGATTTCTACTATCATTTACAACAGTTTCTGCTGTGAATGAAGAACATCTGTTGGGCTGCGGGAAGCCATGCCCCCTCCCACTAGGCCCAAAAAAATAATTTGCCCCTTAGAATGTTTAATTGATTGTATTTTACAAAGAAGTCAGTATATCTAATAGTTGATCAACTTTTCTTTATGTAATAATCAGTGCATTTTTCTCATAGAAATGTGTCATTATCAGTAAGTTCTGCAGCTCTAACATTAATGTCATGTGTCCACCTTCTGTTTCTAGTTGTAATCCTTCAGATATCATTTTGGATTCTGCTGAGAATGATGGATTAGTAGCGAACCTTCAGAGCCCACCTCTTTGCATGGAAGACCTGAATATGCCCTTAATGCAGTCAACCCTTACATACTCAGAACCTCTCAGATGCCAGGTTGGTGCTTTAAACGCTATGGACACCTTTGTGCATTAAAAAATCTATAACCCCATATCTTACCGTAATGCAGCACATAATAAAATTGCACTTGTTTGTTTATTGGTATCAGCTTTGCTTCACATGCCCTCAGAAATGCTCTGATATGATTTTTACTCTCTGTTGTCATCTCCTGTGAGGCTCTGCGGGCGTTCCTGTTGATTTCACATGCACCAGCACAAGCTCTGCTGCCCCGCCCCACATCCTGTTACACAGCACAGCTAGCAGCCACTTACATATAGGCTGCTTGTATGCTACAGCCTGTAAGCAGCAGATTTATTTCTCTCTTTCCATTCTGTAGAAAGTCCACTATTTGTAGACAATAGATATTTCTGCTGATAACGTTAGTGGAGATATCTACAGTCAGAACCATGGCGTTATTAGCAGGATATAGATCTCATTACTGACAGCTCCCACATGGTAGCATCATGCTCTCTCTTCTGAATACAGTATTGTGTGCAGTCCGCACAGTGAGCGGTCACTTTTCCCACACAGATTAGTACAGTGTGACGACACACAATGCTTTGTACACATAGAAGTACACAGCAGGGGAGATTTATCAAAACTGGCGTAAAGTTGAACTGGCTTACTTGCCCATAGCAACCAGACTCCTTACAATTTACAATGAATCTGTGATAGATGAAAGGTGGAATCTGATTGGTTTTGGAATGGCCCAGCCAGAGCCCAGACCTGAAAATCTGTGGGGGTGATCTGAAGAGGGCTGTGCACAGGAGATGCCCTCGCAATCTGACAGATTTGGAGTGTTTTTGCAAAGAAGAGTGGGCAAATCTTGCCAAGTCAAAATGTGCCATGCTGATAGACTCATACCCAAAAAGATTGAGTGCTGTAATAAAATCAAAAGGTGCTTCAACAAAGTATTAGTTTAAGGGTGTGCACACTTATGCAACCATATTATTTTATTTTTATATTTTTTCTTCCCTCTTCCTAAAAGATTTCAGTTTGTTTTTCAATTGTGTTGTACAGTTTATAGGTCACATTAAAGGTGGAAAAAGTTCTCATTTTTTTACATCACAGAAACCTGACATTTTAGGACCGCAGCATGGAAGGGGTTATGTCTGCAGTTTGAAGCAGATTGTCAGCTGTATGTTACAGCTGACAGTCTGCACCCTCGGCCATCCTGAAGGGGGGAGGGGGTAGAGGAGGGAGAAAGACACTGCACGCTCCTGTGTGGAGCCGGGAGGAGTTACAGAGAATCCGTCAGATAGGAAGCACAGCGGGCTGTAGAAGGAAAATGAAAAAATATAGATAAATACAACCAATTGGAGAAATGATTTTCTGCACAAAATAAATTAGAGTATTATTATTATTTTTTTTTACAAAGGTTTCCTGCCCACGTTCCAATAACCAAACGTTTTTATTTTTCCGTTTATATAGCTATATGAGGGCTTTTTGTTTGCGGGACAAGATGCTTTTTTTTATTGCCGCCATTTAATTTACCATATCTCGTATTGGATCACGGGAAAAACATTCTTTGTGTGGCAAAATAAATTAAAAAAACTGTATTCTGCCAAGGTTTTTGGGGTTTTGACATTACAGCGTTTACTGTGCTCTAAAAATAACCTGACATCCTTATTCTGCGGCTCAATATGAATGCGGTGATACCAAACTTGTATAGGTTTTTTTGTTTTACTAATTTCAAAGATCTTTTATTTTTCCAAATTTTCTGACAGCCATAACTTTTTTTTATATTTCAGTCTACAGAGCTCTATGTTTTTTGCACAATGAACTGTATTTTTTTATTGGTACCATTTTTGTGGTATGTACATCTTTTTGATCACTGTTATAAAATTTTTAGGGGGACAAGATGACAAAAAAAATGGTGAATCGCGTGTTTAATTTTTTTCCCCGTTATGGCGTTCACTGTACAGGAATTTTAATATTTTTTTTTTATATCTTAATAGTTCAGACGTTTTCAGATGCGGCGATACCTAATGTTTATTTTTTTATTGTTTATATATTTTTAAATGTAAAAGTGGGAAAGTGGGGTGATTTAAACTTATTGGTGCTTTTTTATTTTATTTTTTAAAACTTTTTTCACTTTTTTTTTTAAACTATTAGCCCCCATAGGGGCCTTGTACATGGGATCTTTTGATCCCCTCTCCTATTCACTCTAAGGCCTATTGCACACGACCGTATGGCTTTTTCAGTGTTTTGCGATCCGTTTTTCACGGATCCGTTGTTCCGTTTTTTGTTTCCGTTGTGTTTCCGTTTGTGTTCCGTTTTTCCGTTCCGTTTTTTCGTATGGCATATACAGTATACAGTAATTACATAGATAAAATTGGGCTGGGCATAACATTTTCAATAGATGGTTCAGCAAAAAACGGAACGGAAACGGAAGACATACGGATGCATTTCCGTATGTGTTCCGTTTTTTTGCGGACCCATTGACTTGAATGGAGCCACGGACTGTGATTTGCGGGCAATAATAGGACATGTTCTATGTTAAAACGGAACGGAAAAACGGAAATACGGAAACGGAATGCATACGGAGTACATTCCGTTTTTTTTGCGGACCCATTGAAATGAATGGTTCCGTATACGGACCGTATACGGAACGCAAAAAACGTCCAGTAAACGGGAAAAAAAAACGTCCGTGTGCAATAGGCCTAATAGAGTATTTTCACACTGTTCATTCTGAGCTATGCCTCATGCATAGCTCTGTATGGAGAAAGCCATGGTAGGCCTGTATTGCTTCAGTAGCATCCAGGCTGCCATGGCAACCGATTTCACTGCACAGAGGGAGCCTCATCCCTCTGGCTTTACTCACAGGTGCCGCGATCAGGGTTGATTGCGGCACCTGAGGGGTTAAATGACATGGCTGACGCAATTGCCGCCTCCTGTCAGTGCGGCGGGTGCCGGCTATATGATACAGCCATGGCCCTCTCCATACATCCCTTCACACATTATGATGTACATTATGATGTACAAAGTAGATGACATGCAGGTAAACATTGATGAGGACGCAGCACTACCTCGAGTGCTGTGACTCCTTCAAGTCAGACCCCTGCCCATCTGTTATTGATGACCTATCCTAAGGATGGGTCAGGACTATCATGAAATTGGAGAGCCTTTTACCTCCACATGTGACACAATAAGTTGTAATATGCTCCATAAATCTGCTTCAGCTCCGCTGCTTCTTGCTTTCACTAGAAATGACCTTTCATATAAGTGTCCTATTGCTTGTTACGTTAAACAGAATTGTTGCATTTAGCACTTACTAATGTATTGTGATTATCCATATTGCCTCCTTTGCTGGCTGGATTCACTTTTCCATCACATTATACACTGTTCGTTTTCAAGGGTTACAACCACCCCGCAATCCAGCATCGGTGGTCGTGCTTGCACACTATAGGAAAAAGTGCCAGCTTTTCTGGTGGTCCGGGACCGCGGGAGTGCGCATAGGTCAGTACCTTTTCTTGTTGTGTGCAAGCTGGATTGCAGGGTGGTCGTAACCATGGAAACAAGCAGTGTATAATGTGATGGAAAAATTAATCCAGCCAGCTAAGGAAACAATATGGACAAATCACAATACAAGTCTCTCGTATTAACTTTGTCTACATGATGATAAATGTCTTTTGCCGAAGTGAGACAACCCCTTTAATCTTCAGCTAGGTGTGCACCATGGAGGGGGTATTGAGTGGCTTCCAGACCCCTGTAGAGTTGGTCCTCTCAGGTGGAAAACATTTGCATTTAGTGGTTCAAGAACCAGCTTGTAAGTCCCCTGTTACCCTCAATGGCTGGGGCCAGTGACATTTGGACAGTCCCCATGCACGTGAGATGCCTGTAAATATTACAGCCAGTAGTGACATTGTTGTTCTAACTGAAGTTTATTCCAGTGGTCTATTCACATGACCACACCAGTCACAAAAATCGTGTCCATATTACTCCAGTAAAGATGTGGAGTAACATCCCAAGACAGAAGTGTTAGACTTACAGATAAACCAAATTTATCAAACATCAAGCGACATTTGTTAAATTACGGCAATTTAGACTCCTGCAAAACAAATTAAAAAAATTCCCCTGATAAATTTTTCACTTTAAGAGACACTTGAAAATAATTTTCGTAAACAAGAAGTTATTCTGACAAATGTCAGAATGGATTTGCTCAGTAATACACCTACCCAGGTTGCTACAGTAAGTTTGTGAAAAGAAACTAAGGACAGTCGTACACAGTGGACAGCTATCTGCCATGTTCCTTCCCAGAAGTGTGCATGTTTATTTAAATGGGGAGAAGGCAGCAACAGCATGTTGACGGGGAATGGTAAATGTGCCCCCATACACATGTAATATCAACTTTCTTCTGACCTGAGTGGCCTGCATAAATGTTGGAAATATTTCTGCTGCACTTTTTATAGCTAGTGAATTATGAGTACATTGTATTTAGATCAGGTTTAAAAATGGCATGTATTATCTTTCTGTTATTATTCACCTGACCTTCATGTTACTTCTTGTTAATTTTTTACTATTTGACTTGCTCGGTAGCCAAATTCTTGATACAGGTACATGAAGTAAAACCTCAGAGGTATACAAGATATGAATTTATCACATTTCAGTTAGTTTACTTTTCACAAAGTCAAATATTGTTTGTAGAAGGTAATTTGCTTTTACTTTGAGGTATTGTTCGCAGGTATTGCTTTCACTTAAAACTGCTGTTTGTGGTAATTATTAAAAACATGTTCTTCCCTTACGCCCCTTACAGCAGCACAACATATGGGGAATTCTCCGCCTTGCGGGCTGATAAGAAAGATGGAACTTTTAATTGACACCTGAACAGAGGCGGCTCTAGACTTTGTTAGGCCTTAGGCGAAACTCGAACATGAGGACCCCACGAAGATTGTTGGGATGCTTGTGATCTCCCGTACGGCACCCCGGCTCAGTCCTCAAGAAATAAGCTGTGTCCACCACCGCACGGAGCGGTGGTGTGGTCAACACTCCCCCTCCATGTATCTCTATGGAAGACTCAGAGATACACAGGTGCTGTATCTGCGGCTCTCCCATAGATACATGGAGGGGGAGTGTTGACCACCGCTTCGGGCACAAGGAGATCCGGAGTACCATACAGGAGATCGTGGGGGATCCCAACGGCCAGACCCCCCGATCAGACACTTATCTCCTATCCTTTGGATAGGGGATTTATTTTCCTATCCCGGAGTACCCCTTTAATATGCAGTGACATCACAGTAAAGGGTTAATATGCACAGTGACAACTGGCCCAGTTCTCTAAATCGACCCTCCCCCCGCACACCGCATTTTGCTGTATTTGCCATATAGCAGCACATACCTGTCACATCCAGGGCCTCCAGGTGACGTCTCCTCAGATGTAGATTTTCTCTGTCATCTTCTCCATTCAGTCCGGACACTTCTCTCAGCCATCTCGTCTCTGCAGAGTGTGACACACAGACATCTTAGTGCCCTCACTTTTCTATAATCATCCCCCGACCTGGAGTCCCCACAGTGTTATCCTGCTGATTGCTGTGCCCCCCAATACCCCCAAATACTATCCTGAAGAAATAATAGTGCCCCCATAGTAATAGTGCTCCTCATAGTCCCACCAATAGTAATTCCCTTCTAGAATGCTTTTATTAGTAATACTGCCCCCATTAAGTAATTTGTCCGACACACTGCCCCCCATTAAGTAATTTGCCCCCACACTGCCCCATTAAGTAATTTGCCCCCCACACTGCCCCCATTAAGTAATTTGTCCGCCACACTGCCCCCATTAAGTAATTTGTCCGCCACACTGCCCCCCATTAAGTAATTTGTCCGCCACACTGCCTCACAAATTTGCCCACACACTGCTTCATATTATGAAATTTTCCCCCCACCTTGTACTTGTCCGCTGATCTGCTAAGCTTCTGCGCGGGCATGAGTTCAGTCACTTGAGAGCACAACCCCATCCTGCGGCGCGTAATCCCGCAAGACCCGTGACCTCCCGCGGTGGGTCTCGCGGGATTACGCACCGCACTACTGGGTTGCGCTCTGAAGTGACTGAATTCATGACCGCGCAGCAGCCTAGCCTATTAGTGGACAAGTACAAGGGGGGTGGGGAATAGCATTCGGGTCCCTGGCTCAAGCCTGGAATGTTTGGACCTAAGGACTCTCCCATCCGACACTGCCGTAAGTACTTGCGGCGGTGTCGGGTGGGAGCCAGAGCAAGGCCCCCTCCAGCGCGAGACCTTAGGCGGCGGCCTAAGTGGCCTAATGGAAGAGCCGCCTCTGCACCTGAACACTATATACAAGGTGCCCCACCCCTTTTTGTATTTTAAATCTTTATTAGCAGACTGACTAATATCAGGAGAGAGCCTTGTGCTGCTGACAGGACTAAGCGAAAACAGATTTACATTCTAAATCTAATGCTTCCCTTACAGCAGCACAACATATGGAGAGATCTCCATATGCCTTTTTCTGTTCACGGGACTAAGGGAAAACAGATTTACATTCTAAATCTAATGCTTATTTCCCTTTAAAGTGCGCTATCACTAGGTTTAGGGCCACTAAACCCCAAGCATGTCCTTATGTAGATGGGGTTTACACTTTTCTAAAGAGGTCTCTGTCACAACCAGCTTTTTTGGCATTGAGTAGTATTACCAGAGATGCATTTGGAGCTATCGCATTTGGCTTTGGACCCATGTGTATTGTGCAAGTGAAACGGAAGTCAGTACATCTCATGAAGCCAGGTGTCCTCTGCTCCATCTGCACAATTCTGTTGCATCTGAAATGGCTGGATTCATCTCAGGGGCATCTTTTAGAAAGCTAAACCCCAGCTGCGTAAGGTCGTGCTGTGGTTTAGTGTCCCCAAACCTAGTGACAGGTTAAGAATTGATCAACTTAAAAGGGTATTCCCATCCCAGACATTGCTGGCATCTTGCTAGGATATACCACAAATGTCAGATAGGTGCAGGTTCCACCTCTGCGACCTGCTTCTGTCTCCAAAACGGACCACCCAAAGTGAAGGATAGCACAAGTGTGGCCAAACTCCATTCACTATAGGAGTTTCGAAAATAACCGAGCACTGGCTATTTCTGGCAGTCCCATAGCAGTGAATGGAGAGGTAGCAGTGTATGCAATCTTTTCACTTTGGGGGCCTGTTCTAGATATAGGATTGGGTCCTAGAGGGTGGGATCCGTGCTTATCTGTCATTGGTGTCATATCCTAGTGATATGCCAGCAATGTATGAGATGGGAATACCAATTTAAATGCAATAACCCTAAGGCTGCTTGATGAATAAATAGTTGTAACTAAAACTGTTGTAAATAAATCACATGTAAAAAGCAGTTCACAAATTGTACTTGTAAGAAACCTTATATTGTGCTGAATAGAATCCGATTTTTAGCATAATATGTATGACAAAAAAAAAATCATTACGTTTGTACTGTAGTGCAGCATTTAAGTGCCCAAACTTGCATATTTCAGCAATGATTGGGCTAAGCAGCTATCTTTGGTTTCCTTTATCTCCTGGAGGAACATAGGATTAAAGTAGCACTCCCACAAAAAGCTTTATTCTCTGACCTGTTAGATGTTATGATGTAATCTGTAGTGAATGTAATCTTCTCACCAGTGACTGTATTTGTGAGTTATAACCTCGCTTTTGAGCCTGAGCTGTGTTTTGTGACCAGCACTCTGCTCCTCTAACTGACACAGGACAGGAAGTCAGTTACTTCTCTATTCATTCCTATGAGACTGACGTTGAGCAGTACATAGGAATACATAGAGAAATTGGCTTCCTGTCCATACATAAGAGCCAGAGTGTTGGTCACATGACACAGCTGAGGATCAGAAGGGAGGGGATAATTTAGAAATACAGTCACTGTTAAGAAGATTACCTTTACTACAGTTTACATCATGTACTTTTCTAACCGGTCAGAGAATAAACAATTTTGTTGGAGTGCTGCTTTAAGCATATTTAATTTTAGCCTTTTCAGTCCTTTAGACATCAGGGGACCATCAGAAATTGCCATAAAGGCTTTTTCCAGGACTTAGCTTTTCATGACCTATTCTCAGGACAGGACACAAATATTAGATCAGTGGGGGCCCAACACCCCACTCCCTAACGATCAGCTGTTTCAGGCAGCCTCCAGCGCCAGAAACTATACAGTGGTTGGAGCCAGAAGTTATTTTTGGTAAATATGGTTAACAGTAATGGTAGGTTCACACTTGCAGTAAAAGGATCCAGCAGGCTGTTCTCTGCTAGGCCGGATCTGGTGAACTCTGGCAGGCTGTTCTTTGCGGAAGTGTGAACGTACCCTAACTTCTATTATCTGGCTGTAAAATGTTGTGTATTATGTTGGCAGTATGTGAATTGCCAGGATACTGCCACAAGAATAGATATTTTTAGCGTAGGTTATCTCAAATGTGCTCTTCAAAAAAATTTAGTTATTTGGGGCAATGCTAAAAAACATGCTTTGTATGGTGCTTGGCTCATTACCTAAGCAGGACTACATTGCAGGGGGTGATTGATGCCCTCCCTGCCTGGGTGAAGTAGGAGGGCATCAGAGCTCTTTAGGTCTATATTCCTTGTATGGTCCACCAATGGAAAACAAAAAAGGTGCAAAGGACAGAAATAGTAAGAGGTTTAGTAGGTATGGTGGGAAGTATTAAATTGATCCTATTTTTTTTTTACCTGTAATAAGAATTTAAGAATAATACTCTTTACATTGCCCAAAATGTTAAACTATCTTGTTTCTATTCATATGACAGACTCATTCCCCAACAACTAAATTGCAAAACCTGTTGGCAAAGTCACGTCAGATGGTTGCAGATCTTGAACTTGGCTCGTTAATCTCTGACCCATGTGGCAACTCTAGCCAAATGGTATGTAACAATGTACAGTAACTGTTTCATAGTCCAGCATCCAACTACTGAGATGCTGTATTGTTGGATATTACAAAACCTGGAACAACCACTGGCATAATTGTGTGCTCCATGTTCATAAAGTTTTCTACATTGCACATCTGGTCTCTCTGTTCCTACAACCCATTTTTTCAAGGTTTGCTTGCAATGGTAAATTAATGGGCAAACATTATAATTCATTAGTTTATAGAGTAGTGTTCTGCTTTGGATGAATTTCTAGTGATCTTTATTTAACAAAATGGTATTCGGTAAAACTAACTTGCAATATAAAAGCTATAATTCATTGTCTCTTACAGTATACAACGGAAAGCGTCCTATATACTAACCCTCCAGAAATCGGGAGCAGAGAAGATAAACAGGAGAGTTTGGGCAGTTGATGGTAACCTTAACCCTGCCTCTCAGAGGATAAGTCGAGCAGTTTCAATCTCGGCTGAAGTGACACAGCCTATACCTCTTAGTTTTGGTGGAGGTCTCAGCACCTGGACTCGCACCAATCAAGATTTCTGACATGTTAATATGACGTCGTAAGATTTCTCATACTATAGGCACACTTAAAGGGGTTGTGCAGTCAAAGATATTAATGACCTATCCTCCGGATAGAAAAGAAAGATGAGCAGCATAGTGGGATAAATCCATATTCAATGTTTAAGTCACTATGTGTGCTGCCTAACTGCCATGTCGCTATGTATGCTGCGTAAATACTAAATAAAACACCATTGACTGAATTGGACGAGTGCTGCGGATTTCTCTACATTGCTATCCTCAGGATAGGTAATCAATATCCGTTCAGCAAGGGTCCGACTACTGGCACCCCACTGAGCAGCAGTTTAAAGAGGTAGCAGCGCTCCTGTGGGCTTCCATGTCAGAATTAGGCTACTTTCACACTAGGGTTTTGGCTTTCCGTTTGTGAGATCCGTTCAGGGCTCTCACAAGCGGTCCAAAGCGGATCAGTTTTGCCCTAATGCATTCTGAATGGAAAAGGATCAGCTCAGAATGCATCAGTTTGCCTCCGTTCAGTCTCATTCCGCTCTGGAGGCGGACACCAAAACGCTGCTTGCAGCATTTTGGTGTCCGCCTGACGATGTGGAGGCAAACGGATCCGTCCTGACACAGAATGTAAGTCAATGGGGACGGATCCATTTTCACTGACACAATATGGCACATGTTTTGGCAATGTTAAAGATAATACAAACGGATCTGTTCTGAACGGATGCAGACGGCTGTATTATCAGTGTGGATCCGTCTGTGCAGATCCATGACGGAACTGTTTCCACCTTTAATGTGACCTATAAACTGTACAACTCAATTGAAAAACAAACTGAAATCTTTTAGGTAGAGGGAATAATTTATTATTTTTTTTAAATAATATGGTTGCATAAGTGTGCACACCCTTAACCCCTTAAGGACACAGCCTTTTTACACCTTAGGACCAGGCCATTTTTTGAAAATCTGACCAGAGTCCCTTTAAGTGCTGATAACTTTAAAACGCTTTGACTTATCCAGGCCGTTCTGAGATTGTTTTTTCGTCACATATTGTACTTCATGACACTGGTAAAATGAAGTCAAAAAAATTATTTTTTTTGCACCAAAAAATACCTAATTTAACAAAAAATTTGGAAAAATTTGCAAATTTCAAAGTTTCAGTTTCTCTACTTCTGTAATACATAGTAATACCCCAAAAAATTGTGATGACTTTACATTCCCCATATGTCTACTTCTTGTTAGAATTGATTTGGGAATGATATTTTATTTTTTGGGGATGTTATAAGGCTTAGAAGTTTAGAAGCAAATCTTGAAATTTTTCAGAAATTTACAAAAACTCAATTTATAGGGACCAGTTCAGGTCTCAAGTCACTTTGCGAGGCTTACATTATAGAAACCACCCAAAAATGACCCCATCTAAGAAACTACACCCCTCAAGGTATTCAAAACTGATTTTGCATACGTTGTTAACCCTTTAGGTGTTGCACAAGAGTTATTGGCAAATGGGGAGGAAATTTGAGAATTTCATTTTTTTGTCTAATTTTTCATTTTAACCCATTTTTTCCACTAACAAATCAAGGGTTAACAGCCAAACAAGACTGTATATTTATTGCCCTGACTCTGCCGTTTACAGAAACACCCAATATGTGGCCGTAAACTACTGTACGGCCACACAGCGGGGCGTAGAGTGAAAGGTGCGCCGTATGGTTTTTGGAGGGCTGATTTTTATGGACTGGTTTATTTACACCATGTCCCATTTGAAGCCCCCTGATGCACCCCTAGAGGAGAAACTCCCTAAAAGTGACCCCATCTAAGAAACTACACCCCTCAAGCTATTCAAAACTGATTTTACATACATCGTTAACCCTTTAGGTGTTGCACAGGAGTTATTGGCAAATGGCGATGAAATTTGAGAATTTCATTTTTTTGCCTAATTTTCCATTTTAACCCATTTTTTCCACTAACAAAGCAAGGGTTAACAGCCAAACAAGACTGTATCTTTATTGCCCTGACTCTGCTGTTTACAGAAACACCCCATATGTGGCCGTAAACTACTGTACGGGCACACAGCGGGGCGTAGAGTGAAAGGTGCGCCGTTTGGTTTTTGGAGGGCTGATTTTGCTGGACTGTTTTTTTGGCACCATGTCCCATTTGAAGCCCCCCTGATGCACCCCTGGAGTAGAAACTCCATAAAAGTGACCCCATCTAAGAAACTACACCCCTCAAGGTATTCAAAACTGATTTTACAAACTTTGTTAACCCTTTAGGTGTTGCACAAGATTTAATGGAAAATAGAGATACAATTTCAAAATTTCACTTTTTTGGCGGATTTTCCATTTTAATATTTTTTTTCCAGTTACAAAGCAAGGGTTAACAGCCAAACAAAACTCATTATTTATGGCCCTGATTCTGTAGTTTACAGAAACACCCCATATGTGGTCGTAAACTGCTGTACGGGCACACGGCAGGGCGCAGAAGGAAAGGAACGCCATACGGTTTTTGGAAGGCAGATTTTGCTGGACATTTTTTTTTTACACCATGTCCCATTTGAAGCCCCCCTGATGCACCCCTAGAGTAGAAACTCCAAAAATTTTTTGCGGGATGAAATGACGGTTTGATTGGCATCTATTTTGGGGTGCATATGACTTTTTGATTGCTTGCTATTACACTTTTTGTGACGTAAGATGACAAAAAATGGCTTTTTTTACACCGTTTTTATTTTAATTTTATTACGGTGGTCATCTGAGGGGTTAGATCATGTGATATTTTTATAGAGCCGGTCGATACGGACGCGGCGATACCTAATATGTATACTTTTTTTTTATTTATGTAAGTTTTACACAATGATTTCATTTTTGAAACAAAAAAAATCATGTTTTAGTGTTTCCATAGTCTAAGAGCCATAGTTTTTTCAGTTTTTGGGCGATTATCTTGGGTAGGGTATGATTTTTGCGGGATGAGATGACGATTTGATTGGTACTATTTTGGCGTACATGCGACTTTTTTGATCACTTTTATTACCTTTTTTGGGAAGTAAGGTGGGCAAAATTTCAATTTCATCCTAGTTTTTTATTTTTTATTTTTATGGCGTTCACCGTTCGGGTAAAGTAACATAACCGTTTTATAGATCAGGTTGTTACGGACGCGGCGATACCAAACATGTGTAGGGAATTTTATTTTTTTCATTTTTAATCAGTGATAAATGTGTTTTTTGATTTTTACTTTTTTTTCACTTTTTTTAACTTTTTTTTTGACCCAGACCCACTTGGTTCTTGAAGATCCAGTGGGTCTGATGTCTGTATAATACAGTACAGTACAATATATATTGTTCTGTACTGTATTTTACTTACACTGAACAGATCTATGCTTTTAGCACAGATCTGTTCAGCACCATGGACAGCAGGACGCCTGAGAGGCGTCCTGTTGCTATGGGAACCTTCCCCGTCTGCTCAGAACTGCGCAGACGGGGAAGGGTAAGCACAGGGCTGAGGGGGGCTCTCTGGGGGCTCTCTCCCTCTCCCATCGGGGGGCTGCAAAGGGACAGCAGCCCCCCGATGGGAGAGGGAGGGAGCTCCCTGCGCTGTTAACCTTTTCCATACAGCGGTCCGTACGGACCGCTGTATGGAAAGGGTTAACGGCTGACATCGCATCGCAGATGTCAGCCGTTTATACCAGGGTGCCAGCAATGTGCTGGCACCCTGGTATCCCCACTAGAAACCAACGATTATACAAGGGGAGGCGGGCGGGGGATCGCGATCCCGCCTGCCGCACCGCCCGCCTCCCGCACCGCCCACACTGCCCGCAACCCTCCCCCTGCACCTCCCACCGGGCTAAAATCACTCGGGGGGTGCAGGGGGAGGGATACAGATCTATTTTAGGAATACTAAAGTTTCTGATCCCCGCGGTCAGGGACCGCAGGGATCAGAAACTGCAGAAATCGCAGCAAACCGCAGGTCTGAATTGACCTGCGGTTTGCCGCGATCGCCGACATGGGGGGGTCACGGGACCCCCCCGCGCATTTAGCCTAGGTGCCTGCTCGATGATTTGAGCAGGCACCGGGTTCCGATCACTGCCGGCCGGGCGGCAGTGATCGGAACAACACATGACGTACCGGTACGTCATGTGTCCTTAAGTACCAGGACATCATGACGTACCGGTACGTCATGTGTCCTTAAGAGGTTAAACTAATGGGCATGAGTCTATCAGCATGGCACATTTTGACTTGGCAAGATTTGCCCACTCTTCTTTGCAAAAACACTCCAAATCTGTCAGATTGCGAGGGCATCTCCTGTGCACAGCTCTCTTCAGATCACCCCACAGATTTTCAATCAGATTCAGGTCTGGGCGATTCCAAAACTTTAATCTTCTTCTGGTGAAGCCATTCCTTTGTTGATTTGGATGTATGCTTTGGGTCGTTGTCATGCTGAAAGATTAAGTTCCTCTTCATGTTCAGCTTTCTAGCAGAAGCCTGAAGGTTTTGTGCCAATATTGACTGGTATTTGGAACTGTTCATAATTCCCTCTAGATTAACTAAGGCCCCAGTTCCAGCTGAAGAAAAACAGCCCCTTGGCATGATGCTGCCACCACCATGCTTCACTGTGGGGATGGTGTTCTTTTGGTGATGTGCAGTGTTGTTTTTGCGCCAAACATATCTTTTGGAATTATGGCCAAAAAGTTCAACCTTGGTTTCATCAGACCATAACACTTTTGCCCACATGCTTTTGGGAGACTTCAGATGTGTTTTTGCAAAATGTAGCCTGGCTTGGATGTTTTTCTTCGTAAGAAAAGGCTTTCTTCTTGCCACTCTACCCCATAGCCCAGACATATGAAGAATACAGGAGATTGTTGTCACATGTACCACACAGCCAGTACTTGCCAGATATTCCTGCAGCTCCTTTAATGTTGCTGTAGGCCTCTTGGTAGCTTCCCAGACCAGTTTTCTTCTCGTCTTTTCATCAATTTTGGAGGGACGTCCAGTTCTTGGTAATGTCACTGTTGTGCCATATTTTCTCCACTTGATGATGACTGTCTTCACTGTGTTCCATGGTATATCTAATGCCTTGGAAATTCTTTTGTACCCTTCTCCTGACTGATACCTTTTCACAATGAGATCCCTCTGATGCTTTGGAAGCTCTCTGTGGACCATGGCTTTTGCTGTGGGATGCGACTAAGAACATTTCAGGAAAGACCAACTAGAGCAGCTGAACTTTATTTGGGGTTAATCAGAGGCACTTTAAATGATGGCAGGTGTATGCTGACTCCTATTTAACATGATTTTGAATGTGATTGCTTAATTCTGAACACAGCTGCATCCCCAGTTATAAGAGGGTGTGCACACTTATGCAACCATATTATTTTAGTTTTTTTTCCACCTAAAAGATTTCAGTTTGTTTTTCAATTGAGTTGTACAGTTTATAGGTCACATTAAAGGTGGAAAAAGTTCTGAAATGATTTATCTTTGTCTCATTTTTTTTACAGGGGTGTATAGACTTTTTATATCCACTGTATATAATTTTCTTTTTTTTTTTATGGACTCCTTCAGAATGTTATTTGATTGTACTAAAAGAAGACCATGATTACCTCAGAGTGTTAAAGATTTGTGACACTTGGCATAGTATTAAAGTATTGCAGAGTATTTTTAACTGCAGGAATATTCCTTTGGCATTCAATAAAGCCTCAGCTTCATATACCATTATTTCCTCAAAGAAAGTAAGAAGATATATAAGGGTACTTTCACACTAGCGTTATTCCGGTATTGAAAAATCTAGTATAGGGTCTCAATACCGGAAAAAAAAACGCATCAGTTTTGTCCCAATGCATTCTGAATAGAAAAGAATCCGTTCAGTATGCATCAGGATGTCTTCCGTTCCGTCCCTTGTACGGTATTTGACCGGACAAAATACCGCAGCGGTTTTTGTTTTCCGGCCAAAATCCCGGAAAACTACCACACTCGCCGGATCCGGCATTAATTTCCATTGAAATGTATTAATGCCAGATCCGGTACCAGAAATTACCACATCACTGGATCAGTTTTTCCGTATGATACTGGAAAGACGGATCCGGTATTTCAATGAATAAGTCTACCGGATAGGGAAAAAAAAGATATCCGTTTGCATACGGAACTGCCTGCCGGATTCTTCATAGTGTGAAATTACCCTAAGGGCTCTTTCACACTTGCGTTATTGTCTTCCAGCATAGAGTTCCGTCGTCGGGGCTCTATGCCGGAAGAATCCTGATCAGGATTATCCTAATGCATTCTGAATGGAGAGAAATCCATTCAGGATGCATCAGGATGTCTTCAGTTCCGGAACGGAACGTTTTTTGGCCGGAGAAAATACCGCAGCATGCTGCGCTTTTTGCTCCGGCCAAAAATCCTGAACACTTACCGCAAGGCCGGATCCGGAATTAATGCCCATTGGAAGGCATTGATCCGGATCCGGCCTTAAGCTAAACGTCGTTTCGGCGCATTGCCGGACCCGACATTTAGCTTTTTCAGAGTGGTTACCATGGCTGCCGGGACGCTAAAGTCCTGACAGCCATGGTAAAGTGTAGTGGGGAGCGGGGGAGCAGTATACTTACCGTCCGTGCGGCTCCCCGGGCGCTCCAGAGTGACGTCAGGGCGCCCCAAGCGCATGGATCATGTGATCGCATGGATCACGTCATCCATGCGCATGGGGCGCTCTGACGTCATTCTGGAGCGCCCCGGGAGCCGCACGGACTGTAAGTATACCGCTCCCCCGATCCCCGCTCCTACTATGGCAACCAGGACTTTAATAGCGTCCTGGGTGCCATAGTAACACTGAAAGCATTTGGAAGACGGTTCCGTCTTCAAATGCTTTCAGTACACTTGCGTTTTTCCGGATCCGGCGGGCACCTCCGGCAACGGAAGTGCATGCCGGATCCCAACAACGCAAGTGTGAAAGAGGCCTAAATCATGTATAAAAACTGTTCTGCATATTTGTATTTTTGTACATACTGTTTTTACCATATTGGCATTTTGTGCCAGATATTGTATCTGTATGTAAGGAAATGTGTTACTCTGGTCTTGGATTTAAACAGATGGACTTTAAACCACTTTCTAACCCCCCCTTTTAAAAGTATTGTTATCTCCATGGCGCCCCTGTGATTATAAATGTGTTGTTAGAAGATAAATTCGCCGTCTCCTTTTGATAAAAAGAGCTTTTATCTAACCTGTCAATCTTCTTGATAAGGTGCCCAGGGCGTTTCTGTTGGTCTCAAGCTGCCGCCCGCCGCCGCCACCGTTGGTGCCCAGCTCCTCCCCTCATGCTTTCAGCGCCGCCTGAATCTAATCAAATACGCCTCCGGCTCTCTCTCAGTGCCCCCTCCTCCTTTTCAAAGATCCCGCGCGTGCGCACAGGGCTGTGCCTGATGCGCCCGTGCGGACATTTACAATCAGCCTCATTGAGCGAAGTGCGCATGCGCGCACTTCGCTCAACCTCCTCATCAGACGAGCACTGCAGCCAGCCACTCAGAGCCTGCCAAGCGCTGTATGGAGCAGCACGCAAAGACATACAGAGGACTATATTATATCCCCCTTTTCTACACTCCAGAATTTTGAGGTAAAAACAAGATTGATACCAATATTAATTAATATAGTATTCTATTGAAATGAAACATATATAGATCGATATATATATATATATATATATATATATATACACACCCATACACATACACTCAACTCTCAGGGGGCAAAATACATAACTGGTTGTGTAGTGTGTGTGTGTGTGTGTGTGTGTGTGTGTGTATATATATATATATATATATACAGTGGGGGAAATAATTATTTGACCCCTCACTGATTTTGTAAGTTTGTCCAATGACAAAGAAATGAAAAGTCTCAGAACAGTATCATTTCAATGGTAGGTTTTTTGTAACAGTGGCAGATAGCACATCAAAAGGAAAATCGAAAAAATAACTTTAAATAAAAGATAGCAACTGATTTGCATTTCATTGAGTGAAATAAGTATTTGAACCCCTACCAACCATTAAGAGTTCTGGCTCCCACAGAGTGGTTAGACACTTCTACTCAATTAGTCACCCTCATTAAGGACACCTGTCTTAACTAGTCACCTGTATAAAAGACACCTGTCCACAGAATCAATCAATCAAGCAGACTCCAAACTCTCCAACATGGGAAAGACCAAAGAGCTGTCCAAGGATGTCAGAGACAAAATTGTAGACCTGCACAAGGCTGGAATGGGCTACAAAACCATTAGCAAGAAGCTGGGAGAGAAGGTGACAACTGTTGGTGCGATTGTTCGAAAATGGAAGGAGCACAAAATGACCATTAATCGACCTCGCTCTGGGGCTCCACGCAAGATCTCACCTCGTGGGGTGTCAATGGTTCTGAGAAAGGTGAAAAAGCATCCTAGAACTACACGGGAGGAGTTAGTTAATGACCTCAAATTAGCAGGGACCACAGTCACCAAGAAAACCATTGGAAACACATTACACCGCAATGGATTAAAATCCTGCAGGGCTCGCAAGGTCCCCCTGCTCAGGAAGGCACATGTGCAGGCCCGTCTGAAGTTTGCCAATGAACACCTGAATGATTCAGAGAGTGACTGGGAGAAGGTGCTGTGGTCTGATGAGACCAAAATATAGCTCTTTGGCATTAACTCAACTCGCTGTGTTTGGAGGAAGAAAAATGCTGCCTATGACCCCCAAAACACCGTCCCCACCGTCAAGCATGGGGGTGGAAACATTTTGCTTTGGGGGTGTTTTTCTGCTAAGGGCACAGGACAACTTATTCGCATAAACGGGAAAATGGACGGAGCCATGTATCGTGAAATCCTGAGCGACAACCTCCTTCCCTCTGCCAGGAAACTGAAAATGGGTCGTGGATGGGTGTTCCAGCACGACAATGACCCAAAACATACAGCAAAGGCAACAAAGGAGTGGCTCAAGAAGAAGCACATTAAGGTCATGGAGTGGCCTAGTCAGTCTCTGGACCTTAATCCAATCGAAAACCTATGGAGGGAGCTCAAGCTCAGAGTTGCACAGAGACAGCCTCGAAACCTTAGGGATTTAGAGATGATCTGCAAAGAGGAGTGGACCAACATTCCTCCTAAAATGTGCGCAAACTTGGTCATCAATTACAAGAAACGTTTGACCTCTGTGCTTGCAAACAAGGGTTTTTCCACCAAGTATTAAGTCTTTTTTTGTTAGAGGGTTCAAATACTTATTTCACTCAATGAAATGCAAATCAGTTGCTATCTTTTATTTAAAGTTATTTTTTCGATTTTCCTTTTGATGTGCTATCTGCCACTGTTACAATAAACCTACCATTGAAATGATACTGTTCTGAGACTTTTCATTTCTTTGTCATCGGACAAACTTACAAAATCAGTGAGGGGTCAAATAATTATTTCCCCCACTGTATGTATATATATATATATATATATATATATCTCAATGTAAATTTCCTTCTTGGCCACAATTACT
>NC_053390.1:215696926-215706926 GCF_905171765.1 Bufo bufo
CGAATTTGGACAGACACTTCCTTTTTTGATATACTCCTCTTTCTAGACGAATCACAATATTTAATCTAGCAACATATTCTGATATATCAGGAGGTATGGGCTGGATCCACTTTGCTGCCAATGTTTTCCTAGCTTGATATAACATTCTACCTATTCCAGTAGTTATAACAGACTGTAAATTATTATCTGGTACCAGGCCTAATACACACAGTTTGGGATCCAACTTAAAACTAGCACTATATACTTTGTTCACCAGATGTAGTATTGCTTTCCAATAAGATGACAGTGATGAACATGACCACATCATGTGTAGAAGGTCAGCTTCATCACTTCCACACTTCGGACAGGCTGGACTATTTCTGTAGCCTATTTTATGCAAGAACACTGGGGTCTTATATACCCTATGTATTAAATATAGATGGGATAACCGTGCTGCCTCACTAAGGGATAAAGTAGGGGTAAGTTCCACCGCCTCAGTCCACTGCTCATCCGTGAGTACCCCTAGATCTTTTTCCCACTGACGTCTACTTGTTAATGGATACCCTTTAAGAAAGTCCTCTAATAGGGCCTGATACACCCTGGAGATTGCTCCCTTCACTGAACCAGCTGCAACCACCATATTCAATGTCTGGCTTGACATAAATGTCACTGGGGCTATCTTAGATTGAGCTTCTAAAGCATGTCTAAGTTGAAAGTATCGATAGAACTGTGAAGAGGGCAGCCCATATTCAGAGCACAATTGTTGGTATTGTTTTAAAGTTCCTTTAAAATAAATATGGCTCAGATTCCATACCCCTTTTTTATTCCACTGGGAGAATCCATTCAGATTTTCCAATTCCTGAAGTGCGGGGTTATGCCATAAGGGCGAGATGTTCATCAATCCTGTCATCCCTAAAATACTCTTTGCCTTATTCCATACTTTCCTCATAAGAATCAAGGTCGGAATATTTCCCATTTCTCCTTTTATTTCTCCTTCAATGGCTACCAACGGGGGAGACCTATTTGCAGCCCACTTTATCAGCTGACCACTCTTCCCTCCCATGTCATCTATTACCCCCCACCCTTTAAAATGTTGGAGTTGAGCCGACAGAAAATAGAGCATAGGATTAGGCAAGGCCAGACCACCGGCTTCTTTATTCCTCTGCAGAATTTCATATTTTATTCTTCCTCTATTATTTTTCCAAATAAAAAATCGGAACAGCTGCTGTATTTTATGGAAGAAGTGCACTGGGATCCATATGGGGGAATTATGCAAAATATAAAGCAACTGAGGCATGAATATCATTTTAAGCAAATTGCCCCTACCGATCATAGAGAGAGGCAATTTATGCCAAACAGCAACCTTGCTTCTAAACCTCCCTAACAAGGGTATTAAATTACTAGGAATATAATCTGCAGGGTTCATTGACACAGTCACTCCAAGATATTTAAAAGATTGCACCACCTTGAGTTCAGAGAAAGTAGCATGAGTGGTATGCATTCGAGACGATACCGGGAGAATTACTGACTTATCCCAGTTTATACGAAGTCCAGACTGATCACCAAACTGCGATATTATAGAGATTATGGAGTCTATGGAATCCACCAGATTACCTACATAGATTAGCATGTCATCTGCATATAAAGATACGCGCTCCTCACTAGAGCCCCTCCCTAGCCCTCTCATCAGTGGAGTAGATCGTAAAAGGCACGCCAATGGCTCAATTGCTATTGCAAATAGCAAGGGAGACAACGGGCAGCCCTGTCTCGTCCCCCTCTCCAATGCAACCGAGGGTGATAATTGTCCGTTTACTCTAATTCTGGCTCTGGGCTCACTGTACAGAAGCTTGACCCATTTTAGAAAACTTATTCCAAAGCCCATCCTAGTCATGACCGCCCACAAATACTCCCACTCAACGCTGTCAAAAGCTTTGGCAGCGTCAAGTGAGATCACAGCAGCTTCACTATCCTGACCTTTCCTCCCCTCCAACTGCAGGTTTATAAACAAGCGCCTAAGATTCAATGCCGTGGATTTTCCAGGCATGAACCCAGATTGATCATCATGAATAATAGATTGAATGACCCTAGACAAACGATTAGCCAAGACTTTGGCCAGAATTTTCACATCCACCGTTAGGAGTGAGATAGGCCTATATGAATCTACGAGCGAAGGGTCTTTTCCCGGCTTGGGTATCACTACAACTATGGCTTCTCTCATGGAACATGGCAATTTACCTTCACCGTATGCATCTTTAAAAACCGTTAATAAATGTGGAAGTAATATCTCCCCATGCCTTTTATAAAATTCCCCAGGAAGACCATCGGCACCAGGTGCTTTTTCATTAGGCATAGAATTCAGGGCCATCTCCAGTTCCTCCAGGGTTATATCCTCCTCAAGAAGTGAGCTATTCTCCATAGATAAGGTAGGGACACTAATTCTTTCAAGATAACCAGCTCTATCAGAAGTAGTGGTGACCAGTCTGGACCTATACACCTCTCCAAAGTGGGTATAAAATTCTCCCAGGATATTCTCATCTCCTGTTATTAGTTGTCCATCTATTCCTCTGAGCGAGGCTATGCAGGAGGGACCATTCTGTGCTTTAGTTATTGTAGCCAACAGATGCCCCACACTTTCCCCTTCAGCAAAATACCTCTGGGCCATAAATAAACGTTTATCATCTGCTCTATTCTGTATATGTTCCCTCAAAAGCTTCTGAGCTTCCTTCCATTGTGCTTCATTAGACAACGTGGGTTGTGTTATATACGTTGTTTCCAGTTGCGTAACTCTATCTGATAGCTCCCTGTCCAGAAGACGACTTTTAGTTTTCCTAACACTAATGCGCTTAATGTATAAACCTCTCACAAACGCCTTCAGGGTGTCCCAAACCACCGCCCCTGAAGTCGAGCCTATATTAATAGTTAAAAAGTCAATGATAGCATTAGATATATCAGTTCCTGTATCCACTATTGATAGCCAGAATGGGTTTAATCGCCAGATGGGTCTAGGAGCACATATGTGCCTCCCCACCTCCAGTGTAATCAACAGTGGAGAATGATCAGAAAGGCTACGTGGCAGATATAAAATCTCTTTTGTTAGGGCTACCAATGATGAGGATCCTATTGCCAAATCTATTCTGGACAGGGAGCCATGTGATGCTGAGTAACATGAATATTGACGCCGATCAGGATATTTGGTTCTCCATATATCACACAGGTCTATCTCCCCCATCAGTTTCGCCAGAGAGGTAGGGGCAGCAGTGTATGTTCCCGACCCATTGTGAAATTTATCCAAAAAACCATTGAGATAGGTGTTAAAGTCACCTACAATTAATGTAGGAACTAACGGAAATTTAGAAGTAAAGGTAATAACCATCTTCATAATTTCAGCCGAATATGGAGGGGGAACATACACCGCCACTAAGATAATCCTAAACTGAAAAATACAGCAGTCTATGCATATAAATCTTCCATCATCATCAACGTACGATTCCTGAGCATTAAACGGAATAGCTTTATGCACCAAAATGCTAACCCCTCTAGCATGTGTGGAGTATGTAGAGTGAAATTCACACCCCACCCATGCTTTATGTGCTAGGTGTGTCTTATCGGCAGTCAAGTGGGTCTCAGATAAACATACAATAGCTGGCTGTATATCTTTTATAGCATGGAAAATAGCTGCACGTTTAGATGCCAAAGACATTCCTCTCACATTCCATGCACAAATATTAACGGAAGACATCATGGTATCTCATAAGCAAATGCAGAGTGTGGTGCCGACAACCCCAAGCAAACCTGCCCCTAGTAGTAATACTGAAAATATATCCTACCTTAACCCTCCCCCCTCCCAACTGTCCCCAAACTACCCTAAACATTCTGTCAGTCATGAACCCAATAAACAGGGGTACACCATAGACATTGAAAGTGAACCTAACCGTCATGGGTTAACACTAAAGGCACAGATGAAAAAAAATAAGTGCTTAGCTTATACCAGCGCTACACCCTGGATGCGCCAGTGTGTTGGCTCACCCAACTTCCCCCCCGACCACATATTAACCCATACAGTGTAGAACCAAACCAGTGAAAAACCAACATATAAAACCTTCCTTTTTAGAAAAGCATTAGATAACTCAATACTATTTCTAGCATTACTGTGTGTCAAATAAAGGACACAAGAAAAAACAAAAACAGTTCCATTGCAGATATCACCATCTCATCAGGTATTGTTGTCACGCCGATCATTTTCATGAGTGTCCAGCCACTGGCTTGCCTCTAGCGGATCCTCAAACATATGTGTGGATCCATTCGCCACCACCCGAAGCTTTGCCGGATACAACATGGAATAAGGCCACTGCAATGATCTCAATCTCTTCTTTACTGCCAAAAATTTCGCTCTCCTCTTCTGTATTTCTGCAGAAAAGTCCGGGAACATTAGAACTCGGCTATCGCCAATTTGAATATCAGGGATATCCCTGGCTGCTTTAAGTATGGCATCCCGGTCTCTATAATGTAGGACTTTAATCAGGAGAGGTCTTGGAGGCGCCCCCGGAGGCGGCGGGCGAAATGGCACTCGATGTGCACGTTCTATTGCAAAGAGTGGGGATAACTTTTCTTTCCCAATTATGTCCACCAGCCACTTTTCCATAAATGAGACAGGGTCTGAGCCCTCAGTACGCTCCGGTATTCCAATTAACCGCACATTATTCCGTCTTAGACGGTTTTCCATATCGTCAGATTTGGATATGAGTAGGGATACGTTATGTATAACTCGTTGCAAGTCCCTTTTAACAGGCGGTAGCTGGTCCTCCATGTCGCTAACGCGACCCTCCAACTCTCCCACTCTTTCTTTAAACTGCCGCATATCTTGCCTTATCAGCAAAACTTCCTCCTTTAGGCCTCCCATATTGGTATTTAGGGACGTGAGGGCTGTGCTGCATTGTGCCACCATTTTATATACGTCCGCTATAGTGGGTTCAGAAATGGGCTCCGCTTCTGGCGGCAACTCAGGACCCACCTTCAGCTTTGTCACCGATGCATATGAGGCCTGATCCACGAACTCCTCTCCTCCAGCCTCATCGGACATCTGAGCATCAGGCTCCGGATCAGCTACTGCAGCTGCTGGGGTACGGGCAAACTTCCCCAGCTTCGCCGCCACATCAGAGATCTTAGCATTCTGCCCGGCGCCATTTTGTTTAGCCGGCGTGTCTGTGCTGCCGTCCTTACTCTCCTTCTCCCTCTGCTTTTGGCGGGTCATATCGAGTCCGGAGTAAACCCCAGCGTTCAGGGAGGCTTCCAGTCACGATCGGTCTCCTCTGAGGTCAGATAGGAAGCGGGTGAGCGATTATATACAGGATACTATCCAGGAGCTCAGCGCCATGCGTCTTTCTACATCGGCGGTTAGGCCACGCCCCCCCCTATGTGTATCTTTTTCCGGAAATACTTCAAAAGATCCAAGCTATGTACCTGAGTTGCCGAGCATGGATTCAATCGACATCCATGATACTGGATTAATTTTTCAAAAGCAACGTAAGATTCCAACAGTATCAATTATTGAAGAAGATGAACATACTATTGTGAATGACCGGAAATTTCTTGTTTTCGAATCTTGTTTAGACCAATTGGTGAAAAAAGTCAAGTGTCAGCAAGATGAAGACTGCAACTTCATGGTACATTCTTTCAAAAAAATCACCGAAGGTACATATTGTAAAATTATCGGACAGTGTTATCAAGGACACAGATTCACAATATTTGAGAGTCAACCCAAAGTTGGTCGTTACTGTGCCGGTAATCTCTTAACTGCAGCTGCAATTCTGTGTAGTGGACAAAATTTTATGAAAACAAAAGAATTTCTGAATCTACTTGGCATGGTGATTATTGGTGAAAAAAGTTACTATCGATATCAGTCACCTTTTCTATTTCCGGCTGTTGACAATGCATGGACTACAGAGAAAATAGCACTTGAATCTGCCTTCCAAGAAAAACCAATTTGTGTAGCGGGAGATGGACAGTGCGATAGCCCTGGTCATAGTGCTAAGTACTGTATCTACACTCTTATGAACACCGTCAGTAATAAAATTTTTGATTTTGAGGTTGTTCAAAAAACACAGTGTACATCGTCAGTGGCCATGGAGAAATTCGGTTTTCAAACTGTAATGGACCGCGTTCTAGCCAATGGAGCCAACATCAAAATTTTTGCATCCGACAGACATGTCAGCATTAGGAAATTAATGCGTACCGACTATGCCAGGATTAAGCACCAATTCGATGTCTGGCACTACGCCAAATCGATAAAAAAAAAATTGCACAATGCAAGCAAAAATAAATTTTGCAAGGAAATAACACCCTGGGTAGACAAGATTAGCCTTCATCTTTGGTGGTGCATCAAGACCTGTGAAAACAATGAGGAATTATTGAAAGAAAAATGGTTTTCCTTGCTCCACCATATAGCTGATGAGCACAAGTGGCAAGGGAGCCTGTACACGCAATGCCAACATGGTCCACTTGAACTAAATGAGGATGACAAAATCTTCTGGCTTTCCAAAGAAAATCCTGCCTTTAAAAACATTTCAAACATTGTCACCAGTGAAGCCATACAGAAAGATCTTAAACATTTAGTTCACAATTGTCACACCGGACAATTAGAAAACTTTCACAGTTTAGCTCTCAAATTTCGCACAAAACGTATACATTTTGGCATTGATGCTATGGAGGCCAGAACCAAACTTGCTGCCCTTACACACAACCACAATGTGTCCAGACCCCAAGCCACTGTGAAAGTAGCTAGAAAAAATACTGAACCGAAGGGTTCCAAGCGAACCAAACTAATTTTTCCAAAAGGCAATACTCGCTGGATCATTCGTAATGTTTACGAAAAAATATCAGTTGATTTTATGGAAGACATAATGGTCGATGTTCTTAAAATATGCAAGGGAAAACAAAGCTCTAATTGGCAGTCTAGAGCTCCAAAGCTCCCTCCAAATATAGCAAATGTTGAAAAACCTACCAAAGATGACATCAAAAAACAACAAATCAATAGATACAGAGCTTCTGCAATCCCTACAGTATAACCGAAAACATCCTCGATCCTGTGAGTACTATTTAATATTTTATAAAATAATGTATCTATAATAGTTTGAAATAAGTTTTATCCAAATTAATAATTTTTTTTTTTTTTTTCAGCCACGAAAAATCAACTGGAATATATTTATTTATATAGCATTCCAAATTTTTTAAAAAATTTTTTATTGTGATATTTCTAAAGTTCAATTTAATTGAATATTATATATTTACTGTTTTGCATAAAATTAATTAGTCAACAATATTCGAATTTTAGAACAGTTTATATATTGTTATATAAGTCCTTCCTACTTTGGAACATTTCATTTTGTTTTTTAGTTGTTCAAATATGTATGTTATTGAATAAACATTGGATTATTATTAAACTGACTATCTGAATAGAAATTTGTGGTTGTGCTTTCATATTATTTTGATACAGTACATTGTTAGAGAATTAAAATTAATATTTTTTAAACATATTAATTGTGGGCCAATAGACGCACTTATGTATTTTTAGTTGAAAAAAAAAATATGTGCTTTGGTTATTTTTGTTTTAAAGGAATCGGAGATCTGTGGATGATATACTATTATAGTGAATCAGTGTATGTCATCGACAGATCCCCATACTTTTCTAAGGAAAAATACACAAAGAACATTGACATACAGACCCCCCACCCATACAGTGACCTCTACATATATCATCAATTTAAATTTTATTCGCCGATCCATCCAAGTCCAAATCCATTAAAGGTACATTTCTGTACTTTTTAAAATAATTGTAATAGAAAGATATATAATCACATATATAGAATTTATTACGAAACAAAGTTTAGTATTAAAATTTTTATTAAATAATCTCATATAGAATTATTAAAAAATATATTCAAACACTTTATAAAACCAGATACAAAATAACTTTAGAAAAGCAGTAAAAAATATAAATAACAGTCAAATCTATATTTTTTTAATATAAATAACAACAATATTAACTTTTTTTAATAACAATAAAAAAAATTAATTTTATAAACTTTAAAAAATAAATATATATATATTTTTTTTTTTAATTTAAATTTAAATTATAAAATAACTATTTTAATAATATGATTTATTTTTTTATTCAAACGCCATAAATTCAGCTGGGCTGTCAGCATGTACTTTGAAACCCATATAGTCTTCATCAGGGTCAGGAAAGGATCGACGAACACAGTTCACCACACATGAAGGAATTGGTCGCCGGTTGCCCATGCCCAAATAACCATGTATCCAGGCGGTGAAAGAGCGATAAGCAGCCTTTCTTTTCAATCTATAAATAAAATAGAAATAAAAAAATAATTATTTTTAGATAAATTCTAATTATATTTATTTAGAAAAATAAAATAATAAGATGAAAATCTATCATAGTACTTTCATATTTATTTATTTCAAAGCAGAGTAAGGTATTTGTTGTTCTATTTTTTAAAATTTTTAGAATTGACACTTCAATAGTCATATATCTTGGTTCAATAAATTAGATTTGGTTTTTGAACTAAGAAAACCTTTCTATAGTTGTTATCATTTCATTGTTTAAATGCAGGCCTAATCTTCATGCATTAGATAAAACTAACACAATTCAATCTCTAGGGATCTGTTGCCACTGGAAAATCTTTTTGTAAATTCATTATATAGTGTATCGATACACAATGAAGTAATTGTGGTGGTAATTTCACACTTGACCAAATTTAAAGTGTGCGTTTACATTTGAGTAAGTCTATTTAGACGTGCGTTTATTTGATTATACATAATTAAAACAATTGCAGTGTGCACAACAATACACATAAAGGAACCACTTGTACTTATTTCTGTGTAGTGTGATCCACAGTGGTTATTTATCCAATTAAAAAATTCCCAGAAGAGAAATCTGTTCAGAGGCAAACTTGTCTTTTTGTAGGTTTATTTTTTTTATGCACGTAGGAACGTGCTACTAAACACTCTGGTGTGTACCGAGCCTAATGCTACAATTATAATTGTGTTTGGTGCAATTGATTTATCTATGACTTTTAGCTGATTGTACACAGCTGTACACAGTTATTAAACTTTTTTTTAAATAAAAATATTTATCCCTATAGACTTCCATATTGTTCTGTGATGGATCACTTAGGCTGATTTTTTACATACTGAGTGAAAGTCAATTACAGAAACATGTTTCTGTCCGTCTGTAAAACTAAAGGTTGAAAAAAAAAAAACATTGATTTGATGTAAATTAATACTAACTATGACAAGAAGCCCTGATACACAAAAAATTACAAACTATAATCACCTGTTTACATCTTTTTCATGAGGTGTATTTTTAATTTGTCCAATTGTTCTTAGAATAATATCAACAGTGTCTTGGCGCTCACAGAAAATGTTGAAGAACTCATGTTGGATTATACAAGAAAAATCGCCGATGTAGTTTTCGACATTGGCTATTTCTTTGCAGCAAATAGACTCTAAGGTTGTTGGCATCAATATACAATTAGTGCAGGTGCACCAATTAAATAGTTGTGTTCTGTCCTCAGTATGCTCTGTCAAGAAAACTCTGTATTGTGAATTATTGCTCAATAATGGATTTGTTTGAAAACATCCTATATCTGAAGCATCCGATGCATATTTCAGCCTCATCTCTTCCAATAATATTGCCAACTGAAAGTAAAAACGAAAATAAATTTTGGAAAATAATTATACAGATTTTTAGTTGTCGAATATTTACAAATTTAGTTTATTAATAAATACCTCATTATCAGATTCAGGTGAGTTCTCTGCATAAATTAAATTTTCTTCATCTTGATCATTCAATCGCAAATCAATCACACTATTATCAGTATTTTCTGTATTTTGAAAAAGCTCCTATGAAAGTAATAATTTTTTTAACTTTATAAATAATTTAAGGCAATACCAAAAAATAATAAAGATCCATATAGCAACGCACAATTTAAAAAAATAAAAAAAT